>NC_142390.1:9623402-9638402 GCF_059441005.1 Hippichthys cyanospilos
TTCCACATTCTGTCCACATAGAGAACTAATTCATTTTCAATGAGGACATTCATTGTGTGTGCGTTTGGCCTTCGTGGACTACTGTTTAGGTAGACAAAAGTATTAAGTAGTTTCCCACAATTCCACATTCTGTACACATAAAGAACCAATTCATTTTCAATGAGGTCTTTCATTGTGTGCGCGTTCAGCCTTCGTTGACTACTTCTTATCTACACAAAGTACTCAATTTCCCATGGGGTCGTGAAGCGGCCATCTTGGATACTTGCCCACATACACTGAGACTCTATTTCCCATCAACCATCAGGGGTGGCCATCTTGGATATCTGATCAGATATCTCACGAGGGCTCAGCCCAACTTCCACCCAGGATGGCGGCCATCTTGGTTAACTCAGAACAATAAAAACAACACTCTCCTAATGCTGAACATCCAAACTATTAAATATAATCCCCCAAAAATTCAGAATTTGTTGAATGGACTTTTTTCTTTTTGAAATTTTGTGATATTTTACAAAATTCAAAGAATTCTTGTTTTTTTCCATTTAATGACAACAGGTGTTTGTCCGATTCAGTGTTTAAACATTTGTCTTGACCCTGTGTATGACTTCAGAGTTTCATTTATCCATTATTCATCTTTTTAGTGTAAGTAATAGCCCCCTAAAATTTGCGAAAAATCATTTTTTATGTTTCGTCTTGTGATATCTCCATTTACGTCCGACCTATACTAGTCGTTACAACTTTAGGTGTTTCCCTAATCTGATAAGATTACCAAGAACACCCTTGCACCAAAAATGTCAAGTTTTTCCCTTTTTTTTTTACCCATAATTCCTCAGTTAATTATTCTTGCCAAAACTTTGTAAACTTCTGTCTTCGCCATTCTTCATCTGATTCGCACCATTCCAACTTTAATCAAATTCCCCGATTCCAGCCATTCCATTCGTGTATCCCTTTTCCTCTTCACAGAATTTAAATTTTTTTCCCACAATTCCACATTCTGTCCATGTAGAGAACCAATTTTCAATGAGGTCATTCATTGCGTGGGCCTTGGCCTTCATGGATTACTGTTTACTGTTAATATTGCAGTGGAGCTTTAAAACAACACAAGCTGTGCGGGGGACTCCATCTCTGTATGCAGTCTTTTATGCTTCATGTTGACTTATGTGCTTTTAATGAACTCTTTGTTTTGAGGGGTTGTCCCAGCAGCGTTACTGGACGTAATATTATACTGGGTCACAAAGAACTCATGAAAGCGTATTAAGTGCTTGACAAAAAAAAAAAAAACTAAAGCAAAACACACAGCACATATTGATAATAAAAAAAAAACATAGTTATTTAAACCATTCATGTATGACTATGTTGTTATTTTTGATTAGTCATGTGACATGTTCTATGATAATACATTTGGCCTACTTGAGCATTGACTTCAGTCTTGTAAACAGTTAAATTTCTTTATCCGCACCACACTCCAGATCTGAGTTTTCACACTCATGCGGACAAGTCATTTTTCATTTATGATAAGTTTGAAAACGTTTTTTTTTTCTTAGTATTTTTAAGGTTTCACTCCAGAATAATAACCATTTAAAAATCCAATCAACATTTATAGTTACTAATTTCATCTTTTAAATGAGCCCTGCACTTGTTGATATGATTATTACTTCTTCATTTCTCTGTTATTGTGTTTAAAAATTAAGTCAATATCAAACTGCCTTGGTGAGATATATTTTTGTTTCAAATGTAATTTGCCCCCAAGAGTACAATTACTTCTGTACAACTAATACAAAAAAGTTAATTAGTGTTAAAAAAAGTGAAGTTAAGTGAATATTCAATTTCAATATTTAATGTCAATTCATTTTTGATATGCAAGTTTCAAATTAACCAAAACCCATGCTAAGATAGCTGAAATGAAAATAAAACAGCAAATGTTAAACACCGAAAGGCTCGCTGAAATGTATTTAAATTGGTGTTATAATGTAAAGAACGCCTGCCGAGGTTGGCCCCCTACATTTATAACACACCAAATCTGGCCCACTTTGCAAAAAGTTTGGACACCCCTGGCATAGAAGAACAGTGCAACAAGTACCCGATTGCTCACGTACGCCCTCCTCATTGCGGCAGAGAACTATCTCCCTCACCCTATGCCTTTTCACTGGGTTATATTTCCCATCAGCAAAACTAATTATGTCACTAACAAACATTACACTTTAATGGTTAAAGACATTAGCCAGACTGTGGTAAATCAGGTAAAAAAAACGTATCTGCAAACATTATCTCAGCAACATGCAGATATACGGCAAGCAGCACGCGCCAGTTGCACGTATCAACCCAGTTTGTGATGACTGCGCATTCGGAGGTGAAGCTTGATGCCTCACCTCTCGTTTCATCCCTGTATTTGAACAGGAAATAGGCAAATTCAGCGATTTTGACAAAACAAAGTATTTGAAATTAGTGATACATAAAAATCAGTGTACAAATATTAATATAAATGTAATGTTATAATTCTTTTTTTTTTTTTACTTGTCATGATGACAGGCGAGGCTCTGCGTCACCTGCCTCCCCTGACCGCACGTCCCTGGTTTAAATGACAGCTGTCAACCAGCTAATAACTTTCAATATCCGTCACATTGTACGGCACTTCAGGGACAGTGGGAGATCATAGCTTTCACTGCCGAACAAGGCACAGATCTACGCTCACAGCTGCACTCGACTTCCACGTCTGTTCATTTCGCCCAACACTGCTGCCAACAATTAAAAAAAAGAAAAAATACATATGTGTACATGTATTATATTAATTAAAAAGTCTTGTTACAAAAGCGTTTTGTAAAACTACCCCGCAAAGACGCTTCGAAAAAAAATAATTCGTTTCCGAGTGTCATTTAACTCCCCAGATGACATTGGCCTGTACTTCGGCTCCTGCCTCAGACTGACTTAGGCCAAACTGAAGTATGTAGAGCCTTGGTGTCATTGTGATCTTAATATTTGGAATTGTTCGATTTAGACTGCTCTAACCTAGTACTACATGTAACGCATATGTTCTTTCGGCACGTTGTAATCGAAATGAGTCATTACCAATATAACGTTTTTAGCTGTACTTTTTGTGCAAATTTGGATACTACGTATGCTAATACCATGGCACATTTAACTCAATGCTAATTAATAATGCTAGGTCGATAAATTGTTGTAACCCGCTGTGTTGTAACGTTTATGTTCTTTAAGTACGTTGTTTTTATCTATTGAGTCATTTTTAATTTAATATTGTTTACTATGCTTTTGTGCCTTAGCATTTGGACACCACGTGTGCTGCTACTATGCATTAGCATTTGGGCACCATGTATTCTAATACTATGACGCATTTAACTCAATTGCAGGTGTGCCAATATTATGAGCAGTCTACTACAGTTCTTTGATTAATAATGTTGGGGTTATTTATTGTTGTAACATGTATGTTCTTTCAGCACATTGTTACCTATCGAGTCATTATTATAACAGTCACTATGGTTTTTGTGCATTAGCATTTAGACACCACGTGTGCTGATCCTATGCGTTAGCATTTGGACACCATGTATGTTAATACTATGACGTATTTAACTGGTTTCTGTGCGTTAGCATTTGGACACTACGTGTGCTGCTACTATGCACTGTCATGTATGTCATGTATGCTAATACTATGACGCATTCAACTCAACGCCAGGTGTGCCAATATTGTGACGCAGTTGACTTAAGTTTTATAATTATTAATGTTAGGTTGATATATTGTTGTAACCCGCTGTGTTGTAACGTTTATGTTCCTTAGGTACGTTGGTTTTATCTATTGAGTCATTATTTTAACAGTGTTCACTATGGTTTTTGTGCATTAGCATTTCGACACCACGTGTGCTGATCCTATGCGTTAGCATTTGGACACCATGTATGTTAATACTATGACGTATTTAACTCAACGCTGGGTGTGCCAATATTATGACGCATCCGACTTCAGTTTTATGATACATAATATTAGATGTATATAACATTGTAAAACCTGCATTGATGCTTATGTTTTTTAAGCATGTTGTTATTTACTGTCCTTAATTTAACATTGTTATGGTTTTTGTGCGTTAGCACTTGAACACCACGTGTGCTGATAGTATGACACGATTAACTCAATGCCACGTGTGCTAATATTCTGATCTGGTCGAATTACATATTATATATTAAAACTTTGTTGTTACTGCATTGAATCATTATCGGTTAATCTATTATGTCAGTCTCATTTTAACACTGAAAACACAACAGATCCACTGACATAACTTAGTTCCTTTTGATATGAAAAACCACTCAACATTATGTCAGCATTATTTCCTCTTCTCAGTTATCCAAAGCATTTTGCTTTCACCTTTTACTTTCATTGTTGTTTCATTGTTACCTGATTGTGTTTAATTTCACTTGTCTCTATATTAAAAAATATATACCTAGGGTTGATGTTGTTTTGGGCTTAAATATAGCACTTTTAGGGGTGATCCTGCAGACAAAATCTTGGGTAAAATCAAGAAAACCTGATCACTAAGATCAACCCAAACATGGCAAAAAAAAGAAAAAAATGTTAGTAACTGGCCATGTATTGCTGAATAAAAGAGTTCAGTACATGGATGATGATTATTTTGCTTTCTAAATACTGGGAGCAGTCATCTTTGACTGATGATTCAATTCTGAATTTGGGGTCCAAATAAATAATTTCTATATTTTTTATTTATGTTTTCTGATCGTATACATGTATAATATACATACATAGCACTTTTTATACTGTTTTGGTCCCAATTTGTAATATATGTACAATTTTGATGTCTTTACCTGGGGTCCTTAACGTGTCAGCTATTTAGCATAGGTTTGGATTGCTGTCGAATTCGCCTTATGACTCCAACTGTGGAACGGAGTAATGTCGTAACGCGGGGGCCCACTAGATATTGATGTGCAAAGAATCATCACACAGATTGAGTCTGCTTGCAAGACAGAATAATTTTGCAAATGTGCAAGTTTGTTCAACTTTAAGTATATCGGGAACATTATCAGTCATAATTGTAACATTAATTATTTTGAATGTTTGTGAGTAGGCAAGGGACCATATCAGCTGTTAACATTAACATCAGCCCTGTAGTGGGTTTGTTCAATGCTTTATCTTTGATGGAACACAGTTGCAAAGTCCAAATATTGTAACTGAAAAAATCCAATGGTTGACTGTCTCATAATGAAATGCACGATGTATATGAACTATAAAGCTTAATTAAATAATTCTTTTTCCAGGAGACCACCTGTTTTTGACCCCCAAAGACCCTCTCTTGTTACTGCTCTGTCTTTTGTCTCTGTCTTTTTTTCTATCCCTCACCCGTCAGAATATAGCACATATGCCTCACAAAAGCAAGAAGTCAGTGGCTGCTAAGCTTGGTTGGGAGCGCCATGCAAAAACCTGTGCCTCCAAGCCAACACCTGCATGCCCTGATAATGCATGTGCTGCCAATCTGAGAAGTGCTATTCATGCACGAATTGATGCTGTCCATGCCAGCGTTGCATGTACTGATAGTGTCACTTTCATTGCTGATGATGCACATGTTGAGATTGAAAATTGTGATGAACATATTGAAAATTGCGATGAACATATTGAAAATTGTGATGAACACATTGAGATTGATGGTGATGAAAACATCGAGATTCTTATCAGTAAAGATGAACGCATTGAACTTTCTGATGATATATATGATGAAGGCATTGAAAATCATGATATCCGAATTGATGAATGCAGTGAGATTGAAAGGATAGCACCTGTGCAACATGCTAAGGTAACCTATGTGTTGGCCTCTCACAGCCAAGATCATCGGAAATTCGGGAAATGGAGAAACAGCCAGTGTGTGGCCAACTCTGTTAGATTTCTGGCATTCCTGCACGAGTTACATCACATGACTAGCTTACAGCTTGAGCTTGTTCTCAAACGGGGAGATGAACTGTATGTAAGTATTGTGACTATGTTGCAAGCAGGACACTTTGTTCACAATCACTTGACATCTAATGAACTTCCAGAGATTGTAAATTGCTTTACAAAACAGCACATGTTAGTAATGTATCTATCATTGTCTGGTTCGCTAACTTCTTCCAGTGACGATGACTTTTATCTGAACCTTCATGATAGACTTCAGTGCTTGACTTCAGAGGTAAACTTTGCTCTTTTGATTGTGCAGTCACTGTGCATAGCCCTTTTTCGAGACCGTGAAGGCAGGTTTGGGTTTTTTGATCCCCACACGAGAGGACGTGATGGACTCTGTTCAAAATAAGGGCACAGCTGTTACAATGCTTTTTATGTGCTTGAATGACCTGATAGATACGTTGATGAAGTCTTTTACGATGTCGTTTGGCAGTTGTGATTCTCCCTACGAAATGATTCCCATTAGTTTCGCATCTTTAGATGTTACTGCTGATAACCACGAGATGTTGCCATGTGCCGATCGTCCTCACCTGTTGACGCAACTTGATGTTACTTCTGATGACCACAAGATGATGCCATGTGCAGAGTGCCCTCCCCCAATGACCTGATTTGAGTGCGTCAACACAAGTGGAGCCGTTGCTGACACCATGACACATTCATGTTCGAAAGAGTGCCTCATGCTGCAAAAAAACTCCACGGTTTGAGGGATTACACCGATGATGTGCTTTGTCCAACAAGTAATGCCAGACATATCCAAAATAAAGAAATCATATAGGCGCAAATTCCAAAGATGCATGATGTCACAGGAAAAGATGAATGTTGACTCTGGAGACACACATTCAAAACAGGAACAAAAGTGAAAAATTAAGAACATCCAAGTAAAAAAAAAAAGTACAGTCAAAATGAAGAATTAAGACAAAGTAAAAGACATCACAACTCGTTATCTACAAGACGTACGTTATCGTTTAAAACAAAAGTCCTATTCTACACAACGGTACATGATCAATCAGGACTTGAGGATGAAAGCTCGTTTCCAGGTTTCACATTGCTATAAAACAGATGATTGTTTTAAGATGAGACAGCGCTGCTACATAAAAAAAAAGTTATCTATGCGATCTTGCATTTAAAGCGAGACAGCACTTCTATGTGACTCATCGTTATCATCATGATCTTAAATTTCGAGCGCAACAGCACTCCTATGTGACTCATCGTTATTGTCATGATCTTGAGTTTCAAGCAAAACAAGCGCGCCTGTGTGACTCATTGTTATCTTCATGATCTTCAGTTTGGAGCAAAACAGCGTGCCTATGTGTCAAAACGATACCATTTTGATCCTAACTTTCGAGCAAGACAGTGCTCCTGGAACTCACAACGCTATTGTAATGATCCCAAATTTCACGCCAAACATAAAGCAAATATGAGACAGTTGATGAAAAGAAAGTATATATTGCAGATTAATGCAATGTGCACTGCAAATAAGATCATGCAAAAATACAAAGTTACAAGTAAACAGGTAAAAGTGAGAGTTGAAAGTGAAATCACAAAAGCTATCAATCTTTCAAAGGCAAATTAAAATTGGACCCACATTTTTCTGCACTGTTTGCCACAGAGCCTTATTTGCTAACCAAATGCGCCCTTGTCAGCATCGCTCTTTTAAGAAAAACAAACATATTGTTGGAAGTTGCCTCACAAGAGCATTTGTTCATATTTGCAATCAAGAATGTGGGCCAACATGCAAAGTACCACAGGAAAGAAAACAGGAGTGGATTTGTCACACTTGCTTTCGGCATCTCAAAAATGGCAAAATGCCTGCACTAGCGATTGCTAACAACCTCCAACTCGCTGCCATTCCAAATGAGCTTTGTGGGCTGAACATATTGGAACGGCATCTCATCTCAAAAATGATCCCGTTTGCCAAAATTATTTCGCTACCAAAAGGTCAGCAACGAGCCATTCGTGGAAATGTTGTGTGCGTTCCATCAGAAGTACAAGAGACGGTCAATGTCTTGCCTAGACCCAGAAGCGAGTCCCAAGTGTTGCGAGTAAAACTGAAGCGTCGACTTTGCTACAAAGGTCATCAGATATTTCAAACTGTCACTTGGCCGAACCTAATGCGTGCTCTGATTAAATTGAAGCAGGTCCATCCACAGTACCACGACATAATCATTTGTGACGACCCTGACATTTGTGACCCAACCCTCACCGATGATGAAAGTAGCTCTTCTGAAGATGAAATGAATATGAGTGACTTTGATGAGGAAGATCTGGTCCAGATCAACAAATTTGAGAGTGATGCACTCCGCAACTTAAACACCGACAAAGACATCGGTAAGAGTGATGAACCACAGCAACAAGAACATGCCCAGAATGTGCAAGAAGGTGATGCACCGAATGGTGGCGTAATATTTGAATCATGTCT
Source organism: Hippichthys cyanospilos (assembly GCF_059441005.1). NCBI lineage: Eukaryota > Metazoa > Chordata > Actinopteri > Syngnathiformes > Syngnathidae > Hippichthys > Hippichthys cyanospilos. Next base: position 9,631,766 of record NC_142390.1, read on the forward strand.
CCAACCAAACGACGTTTCTGAGGAAATTATGAGTTTCACTGAGGGAATTTCCTCCGTTGCTCCTGCAGGAAGAAATAACCCGGTTTTTTCGAGACTCCCAAACTTGAGGCCATGGCTTTTCCTGTCCAATTTCCAATTGGCGAAAACACTCTTGATGAAGACCGAGAAATCAAACTCACCCCGAGTATTTTAAAACATGACTGTTTTGTGTGGATGAACGTTTTGCCAGGGATTTGAACTACCTGTTCGTTGCTCAGTTTGTGACAGAAATGTATCTGGCGACATCGAGCATCAGAATACAGCCACGCAAAGGTAAACCTTTTACGCGGGATGGCCGAAGAATCAACAATGCTCTGCTACAGGACAAAAGTGAAGTTGAAAAATTGGTACAGAGCAAAGATGCTGAGCGCTTCATGATACTGTAGGAACCATAATGCTTTCTTTTATACTTCCGAGGGTAGCTTAGCTACAACGGTGTTTTCATCGAAGACTATTCACTGGGATTAAGTTCGCTTCCTGGACTGCTGCGGCGACTTCATCAACGTCTCATCATTGGAGTTAAAATTTGTTTCCAGCGTGGGCTACAACCTGGGTAACCACTGCATCGATTCATCAAAGCAGCATCGCTGGAATAACAGGTATTGCACAGTTTATTGACTATCAGCCAGTGGAGGATCGTCGTGTTCAACATTAAAACTTTCCCTGGTGGATTAATTGCGTTATCGTAGCCTCGTTGCTGGAATTGAGGTGAAGACTTCGATCGTTGGATTATAAAACTGTTTTGACTTCCGTGGTGTTGTTTACGATCGTTTCAAGTGCCTTGTGGATTATGGACATTGTTCTTTGCGTTTTGCGAGTGTCCTTATGGAACATTCTAATTCATTGCTGCTGTGAATTATTGATGTGCTGAACTGCTGTGTGCTCATGGTTTTGCTATATGTGTGATTTAATTGCTGCTGCTGCTCATGAGTGTTGGTTAAATTAATTTATGGTGTTTTGCAAATTAATGTATGGTTATTTATTTTGAATGAAAAATGAGTACTGCTGGGGTAAATGTGTGTCATGAAGACAGTCTGGTTCAAAATGAAGGTTCAGGAAAAAGACAAACTACACCTACTGTCAAAGCATTAGCACTCAAAATTAAAGGTGTTTCGAAAGGAAAGACAAACAAAAGTTAGAAAGCTAAAAGGTTTAATAAGCACAATAAGTGACCTTATGCAAACCCAAAATGAACAATTTGTAAAAACCATACAGTCGTACCTGGAAACTTGCCATGCACTTTTTAAAGATGCAACTCAGCTGCATAACACTGTTGTGCCAATGCTACCCCCAGAGGAGCAAGAAAAACAAAACATTTGTTTCACAAAAGTGCATGAACATAATGCATCCTTTATTGAAAAGGCTACACAATGGCTTTCAGTGACTGAGCAATCTGGTGTAGCTGAAGAGCATGCAGAACCCTCTGTCACTGCAATTACACATCAAAAGAAGGAGGAGGATGCATCTGCCAATATAAATGCTACATCTGAGTGAAATGGTGATGCAATGGAAAATTCTGCTGAACAACTGGATGATGTCCAACCAAGTGACAGCATTTCAAATTTCTCAAGCCGTTTCAATACTTCAAATTGCTCCAATACTTCATCTACACGGGCAGCACACATTCAAGCCGAAGCAGAAATGGCTGCGCTCATAGCTAGACAGACATGGTTACAAGATAAGCATGCAGTGGAAGAGGAGGAACAAATGTTCAGGAAAAGGAAGGAAAAGTTGTCTTAGGAAATGGATATTGCCGCAAATGCTGCCAAATTGAAAGTCCTTGGAATGTCCGACTCTTGTTTATCTGATGTTAGCAAAGGCAAATCAAATGGAATGAATTCTTACCTGGAAAGAGAAAGGAAAAGGGTTAATCTTCGTCCATTAAACGTGGAAGCTGGGACATTTATTCCAAAGGCATCAGTACAACAGCCATGTCATACTGCAGCAGGAGACCACTGTTGGGCGCCAAGCCCAAAGTGAAACCATCACAGGCCATTCCATCTGTTCAACCACCAACTGTGAAAGTGAATATGGTACCACAAACACAAGTCGCACATACTTACCTATCTGCAGCCCAATCAAAACCTCAGATTAAGCATCAGCAAGCTACACCTGGAATGCAAAGTTCTGAGTTTAAACATCTGGTAACAGTCCTAGAAAAACAAAATGAAATCACATCAATGCTAGTGGAGCAACGGTACCACTCTTTACTCCCAAAGCGAGACATACAAATCTTTGATGGAAACCCATTGCAATTTCAAACATTCATCAGATTATTCGAGCACAATATTGAACAAAAAAACCTTCAGTGCCAGGGATCGCCTGTATTTCCTCGAGCAATACACCAGAGGGCAGCCTCGAGAACTAGTGCGAGGCTGTGAGCATATGCCTGAGGTGGAGGGCTACATAAAGGCAAAGTCACTGCTACAGGAGCAGTTTGGAAATCCCATGAACCTGGTACGGCAAAGGTGAGCCAAGGAGGCAAGGGAGACAGTGGAGGACCCAGTGACAGTGGTCCAATCTCTGTACAGTCTAGTGGGCTAACTGGGGCCGGAGAGTGTGACTGTACACTTGCCATCTTACCTGTCAGAGTGAAATCTACTAAAGGGAATGAAGTGATCACAACATACGCTTTCCTCGATCTGGGGAGTTCCGCTTCATTCTGCACAGAACGCCTCATGAATAGGCTGAATGTCACTGGAAAGAGAACTGGCATCCTCATTAGGACAATGAGTCAGGAGAAGGTTGTCAGCAGCCATGTCATTCCGAATCTGGAGATAGCCGGACTGGACACAGACCGTTTCTGTGCACTACCAGAGCTTTTCACGTAGATATGTATGCCAGTCCATCAAGGAAACATTCCAAAGCAGAGAGATCTTCTCAAATGGACGCCTCTAAAGGACGTGAAGCTGACGGAGATTGACTCTGAAGTGGACCTACACATTGGAACGAATGTCCCAAGGGCTTTGGAACCATGGGAGGTCATTCGAGGTGCAGACAGTAGAGGCGCTCCTTAGGCTCCTTATGCAGTAAAGACGATTTTGGGGTGGACCGTGAACGGTCCGCTGAGGGGGAACTGCACCGATGATTTCACGTTTGAGCGAGCAGCCACTGTCAGCAGGATTTCAATTGTCACATTGGACGATCTGTGGGAGCAGCAGGTAAAGCTGGACTTCCCGGAATGCGCTCAGGACGAGTAGCGAGGCTTATCCAGAGAAGACACTCAGTTTATGGAGGCTGCAAAGGAGTCAGTCAAGTTGCTGGATGGGCATTACAGTATTGGCTTGCCCCTGAGAAAGGCAGGCACAAAGATGCCCAACAACAGAAATGTGGCAGTGCAGCGTGCCTTGAGCCTCAAAAGGAGATTCACGAAGGACGGTCTTTTTCACACTCAGTACACGGAACATGGACTTCATGAGTGACATGATGGCAAAGGGCCAAGCTGAAAGAGTTCCCCTAGAGGATCTTGGGCGTGCTGATAGAAGGGTGTGGTACCTCCCGCACCATGGAGTGATCCACCCTCAGAAGAAGAAGCTGAGAGTTGTCTTTGACTGTGCAGCAACTTTCCAGGGCACGTCTCTAAATGCCCAACTTCTTCAAGGCCCAGAAGTTACCCACTTCCCCGCGGCGGGCTCCGGCCTCGCCAGCCCGGGGGGTTGGTTTGGCCACCCGCGCCCCAGTGAGGCCCCCCCCGGCCGGGCGCACTTCCCCCGTCAACGGTGCGCCGCGACCGGCCCTTGGTCGGCCTGGAAGGGCTCGGGACGACGGTGGCGTCGGGCGGGGGGCCGCGGTTGCGCGCGGGCCCCCCCGCCCCCCGCTCTACAGCATCTCCTGTCTGCACCTTGCCGCTTCCCCCCGGGGCCGGGGGACGTACTCGCTGCACCTTCCGTTTTTTCGAACAGGGCCCCTCCGCCCCCGGCGCGGCGCGGGCTCGACGCGCATTGTCCTCAGTGTGCGTCGGCCGCGTCGCGTCGCCGGGCGGGGACCCGCCCACGGGAAACAGGGGCGTCAGGGGTCCGTGGCGATGTCGGCAGCCCACCTGACCCGTCTTGAAACACGAACCAAGGAGTCTAATGCGTGCGCAGGTCAGAGGGTCCAGCAAAAAACCCTATGCACCGGCACAATGAAAAGTGAAGGTGTGATCCCGGCCCCTCGAGGCAAGGCTAACTTCCGGGCGCACCACCGGCCCGTCTCGCCCGCGCCGTCGGGGAGGTGGAGCCAGAGCGCGCGCGTTGGTACCCGAAAGATGGTGAACTATGCTTGGGCAGGGCGAAGCCAGAGGAAACTCTGGTGGAGGCCCGTAGCGGTCCTGACGTACAAATCGATCGTCCGACCTGGGTATAGGGGCGAAAAACTAATCGAACCATCTAGTATTAGGTTCCTTGCGAAGTTTCCCTCAGGATAGCTGGCGCTCGCACTTGGCAGTTTTATCCGGTAAAGCCAATGATTAGAGGCCTTTTAATTAAAACAAAGCATTGCGAAGGCCCGCGGCGGGTGTTGACGCGATGTGACTTCTGCCCAGTGCTCTGAATGTCAACGTGAAGAAATTCAATGAAGCGCGGATAAACGGCGGGAGTAACTATGACTCTCTTAAGGTAGTCAAATGCCTCGTCATTTCTCTACCCCGGAGTTGGAGTAAGACCATTTGATGGTGGAATGATTCTTGTGTTGCGAGAGTGTTGCGGTTGTCACCTATTCGATGGAGTCCACTTCGGTGGATGGTCGCTAAACATGTCATGTTACGGGGCGAGCATGTTGACCATCCATGATTAGAAACTGAAGCCCTTGTCAGGCTGGGTCTAGCTCGGGCGACTAGGCTCACCGGTGACAGTTGTCATAATTACATAGGCTGCACCTCCTAGCGGTTCCGCCGGGGCAACGACTTTTCAGTCGGCTGATGCAGCAAGCCCAGTGGAAAGGGTCTCATACATCCTTCCACCTACCCTGCTAATTTTGGAATTGACGATTTTTTTCTATTGTGGACGGAGACAAAGATTTATAAACAAGAAATGTAGGATCTTGATGAGAAGTGTATCGGAGTCAGATATGGAGAGAGACGCTCCTCTGCCCGAACCGCACGATATGGATGAGAAGACAGTGCCAATGGTAACTGAGGGGAGGAACGGCCCCATAAAAGGAGATCTCATGGCCACCAGGCGGACCATCAAAGCTCGCTCTGGCCCCACGAAGGATGAAGGAAATGGGTCGCCAATGTGTCAGAAGGAGAGTATCACAGTATTGCTGCCCAGTTTGGCATACCTGTGCCCAGTTTGCGGTGAATATCGTGAGGGAACCGCTTGGCTCCGCAGACACTTCACAATGTTGCACACCGACAAAAAGGTACTCTTTGAGTGCCGCAAATGCGGTAAGTCTGGTAGAAAAAAACACCATGCCATTGCGTTCCACTACCCCAAGTGCAAAGGTGGAGGAAGTGTGCTGGTCCAGGAGGGAGAGGTGAAGTGTGATGTCTGTGGTAAGCTGTTGAAGAACATACTGGGCTTGACACAACATACGAGGCTGGCGCACCCAAGAGTCTGGAATGTTATGAGGTCATGGGGTCGAGGTGCTAAGAGAGATACGAGTATATGGTCATCACCTGAGATGAGACTCCTGAAGGCAAAGATGTTGGAGATGAAGGGGGACAAAAGACGTGCATCCAAAGTGGCTAAATTCCTCTCCCACAAGTCTCCCAAACAAGTGAGAAATAAATGGAGGCTTGTTAAGGGGAGGATCATGGAAACTGTGACCGAAGAGATGGAGGAATGGCTGGAAAGTGGCAAACATAGGAGTGGGGAGACTGAGGTCCCAATGACAGAGGAGTTTGGCCACACGGTGGAAGGGATCCTTCGTGTGTTGGTGTGCTGGTGTACAAGAAAATCCCGGATGTGGTCAAAAAATGTCGGGCTAGGCTCCTCCCTAAGTTAAATGATTTGCTCGAGTTGGGCAAGATCACAAACTGGAGGCCGATTACTATCGGCTCCTTCCTCCTTAGGCTGTTCATGAGGATATTGAAGATGAGGATGGGCAGAGCCTGCAAATTAAACATCAGGCAAAAAGGCTTTGTGGAGGGGGTCAATGGGTGTGCAGAAAACCTATTGATATTGGAGAAGTTTATGGAACGGTCTAGGAGGGAAGGTTCGGCACTGGGCGTGGTGTTTATGGATTTTGCTAAAGCTTTTGACTCGTTGGCACATGATCACATCTGGGAGGCTCTTGAGAAAAAGGGCGTGGATAGGCACTTCATTGGGTTGATTAAAGACTCCTATGGTGGCTGTTCTAAGGTGGTAGGTCACAAGAAGGGATGGACGTCGCCAATTGATATGAAGGTGGGAGTCAAACAGGGTGACCCCTTGTCCCCTTTTCTCTTCAATGTTGCCATGGACCCGCTGATAAACATGCTGGAGAAATTGAACAAGGGCGTGGAGATGGAGGGACGGACTCTGACTGCATTGGCTTTTGCTGATGACCTAGTCATTGTCAGCATGACGGCCAGGAACATGCAATGCAACCTGAGGTTACTGGAGATGTTCTGTGAGGACACGGGCCTCAAAGTTCAGTCGGCCAAGTGCCATGGATTTTGGCTGAATAGGTGCGCATT
>NC_142390.1:9643402-9678402 GCF_059441005.1 Hippichthys cyanospilos
AAATTCCTCGTCATTTCTCTAACCCGGAGTTGGAGTAAGACCATTTTTTAATGGTGAGCGATCATTGTGTTGCGAGTGAGAGCGATTTTCACCTATTCGATGGAGTCCACTTTGGTGGATGGTCATTGAACATGTCATGTTGCGGGGCGTACATGTTGATCATCCGTGATTAGAGACTGAAGCCCCTGTAAGGCTGGGTGTAGCTCGGGCGACTAGGCTCACCGGCGACAGTTGTCATAGTTATATAGGCTGCACCTCCTCGAGCTCCCGCCGGGGCAACGACTTTTCAGTCGGCTAACGCAGCAAGCCCAGTTGAGAGGATCTTGGTTATCTTCCCAACTACTCGGAGACTTTGGAATTGATGGTATTGCTTTTGCAATTGTTGATATTAAACAAGACAATAGAGGCCTGATGAGACGAGGGTCAGGTCCAGATTTGGAGGGTGACGCCCTTCTACCCAAAAGGCAGCAAAAGGATGAGAAGACTGGGCCAATGGTGACCGAGGAGAGGGAGGTCTCGGAACATCCAGGCAGGCCGACGAAGCTCGCTCGAGCCCCACGAAGAGAGATGTGGGTAGCACATCAGTCTGTAAATATGAGAGTGTAAGTGTGCTGTTGCCCAGTTCAGCTTATCTATGCCCAGTTTGCGGTAACTTTCGTGAGGGGACCGCATGGCTCCACGGACATTTCATGAGATTGCACAATAGTGTGGGACTGAATTTTGAATGCCGAAAGTGTGGCAAGGCTGGCAAAAACCATCATGCCATTGCGTGCCACTACCCTAAGTGCAAAGAGGGCGAGAGTGTGCTTATCCGACATGGAGGGGTCAAATGTGATGTCTGTAGTAAGTTATTAACGAACATACTGGGTTTGACACAACACACAAGACTGCCACACCCAAAGATTTGGAGCGTGATGAGGTCGTGGGGCCGAGGTGCAAGAAGGAAAAACAGCATATGGTCATCGCCTGAAATGAGACGCCTAAAGGCAAGGATGTTGGAGATGAAGGGGGACAAGAGGCGTGCATCCAAAGTGGCTCAACTCCTCTCTTGCAAGTCTGCCAAGCAAGTGAAGGACAAGTGGAGACTTGTTAGGGGGAGGATCCACGAAACTGTGACCAAGGAAATGGAGTTATGGATGGATGGGGTTAAACATAGGAGTGGGAGTGCAGGGGTCCCGATGGCAGATGAGCCTGGACGTGTGGTGGAAAGGATCTTTCGGGCGTTGGAGTCCCCCTCTAATGAGGAGGACGGGCGATGTTACAGAATGATCCTTGATTCCATAAAGGGGGTAGACGAGGACCCCGAGATGCTGGAAATGTCCGCGGTTGGACTCATCTCGCTGTTGGGTGGGACACACGAAAAGCGGAAAGGGCATAAGAGGTCACACAAAGGCAAGTTCACCACGATAAGGAGGGTAATAAGAAATTAGTTTAAGAGCGAGGATTTCAGGCACTTTCAGGTCATGTTTCGGAGGGATAGAGGGGCCCTACTCGATCGGGTACTGGAGGGGACGGTACTTGATGAATGTGCCATTGATGGAGAGGTGGTCTGCCAATACTTCGAGGAGAAGTGGGAGACCGGCACGGCCTATAGTGGTCTTAAATCCTTCAAGACGGTGGTCGGGGTGGACAATGACTTGCTCTGTGTGCCCATCCTGCCGGCTGAGGTGAGGAATAACATGTCGGGCATGTCGATGCATTCGGCTCCAGGTCCAGATAAGATCAATAAAGGCTCTCTGCTCATGTGGGATCCTACGGGTCAGCAACTGGCATGCCTATTCAATACGAGGCTGGTTTACAAGAAAATCCCAAATGTGGTCAAGGGGTGTCGAACCAAACTCCTCCCCAAATCGAATGATCTGTATGAACTGGGCAAGATCACGAACTGGAGGCCGATTACCATCGGCTCTTACCTCCTAAGACTGTTCATGAGGATCTTGACTATGAGGGTGGGTAAAGCCTGCAAGCTGAGCATCAGACAAAAAGGCTTTGTGAAAGGGGTCAATGGGTGCGCAGAGAACCTATTGATCTTGGAGAAGTTGATGGAACGGTCTAGGAGGGAGGGCTCGCCATTGGGGGTGGTTTTTGTGGACTTTGCCAAAGCATTTGACTCATTGGTGCACGATCACATCTGGGAGGCTCTTGAGAGAAAGGGCTTGGATGGGCATTTCATTGAGTTGATCAAGGACTCTTATGGTGGCTGCTCAACCGTCGTAGGTCACAAAAAGGGATGGACGAAGTGGATTAGTATGAAGGTGGGAGTCAAACAGGGTGACCCTCTGTCCCCTCTTCTCTTCAATGTCGCCTTCCAGGCGGTTGCCTGTTGGTACCGGACATGGTCATGACTAAGGGCAGTGCGCTTCTAGTACTTGATGTGACAGTCAGGTACAAGTATGATGCAAGCTCGATGCACGATAATGCGAGGGAAAAAGTGACCAAGTATGAGCCGCTAAGAGAACACCTTCGGCGTGAGAGGGGCGTCAAGGAAGTTAAGATTTTGGGGTTCCCTGTTGGGCCCATGGGGCTGTGGCCGTCATCTAATTTCGAGGCCTTAAAGTTTATTGGCTTCCTGAGTCGGAGAAGCATTCAGTTGGCCAAGTTAATAAGCAGACGTTCCCTGCTATACTCCGTTGATGTCTGGAGAAAATTCAAGTTTGAAGGCAATTAAAAGTTCTTTCTGGCTATGTTCCTATTTTCGTTTTGCCAGGGTTTTCCTTAGTAACAAAGTTTTTCCGGAGGGCTCATTTTGTTAAAGTTGCCTCCGGTGGCAGGGAGTGATGGCTGGTTTCTTATATCCATGGCGTGGCATGTGGCCTGCCTATTCTTTTCATTTGTGGGCCCAAGAAGTGACACACTGGATGTGGCAGTGATCACAATAAAACTGGACAGTTGCAATGGCAAGATGATATGGATGGATATCTCAAATAATTGGTGTGGTATATATTCGAGCGATGAAGGCAACTCCGTGAGAAGCGGGGAGATGGTTCTAGGGTGGTTCTGAAGCATGGCAACAGCGGAGGTTCCATCCGGTTCTAGCTCCCGGCTAGTGACCATGAGTTTGTCAACGTTCCCCCAAAGACAACGCTACTCGGGTGAAGAAGGCAAAAGGGGAAAGTAAAGGGCCTTCGGACTTGGGCGTCGTCGCTGCTGGGGAGACAGCCTCTGAAAGCTAGACGGGAGTTTCTGCTGGTGAGGGGTTGTGTCGGCCCTATATGCTCATTTCTAAAGGCAGAGGGTGCCGCGTGGTCTCGAGTCGGCATTGAAGGGGGGGGTGCGTGCAGCCATGGGGCATTCCTTTCCTCCGGTGGCTTTGGCTGCCGGAGGTTGGGAGTGTCTCTAAAGCAGCTTTCCAACAGCTCACTCTGCGTGGGGAAACTATGGGTGAGCCGGGGCTGCCTCCTTCCTCATCATAGCAGTGAGGTGGGATAAGTAGACCCGGTTGTGCCGCTAGTGGAACCTTGCTGAGCTGCCTGTCTAGGGAGTTGACGGTGGTGGCGTCGTAGGGTTCTCCATGATTGCCAATGGATCCCATCCTAGTTGTGGGTGACGGCGGTAGTTAATAGCTGGAACCGCCGATTGATCCGCCTCTTGACGGCCAAGTGAAGCCGGAAAGCGGCCTGCAGGTGCCAACGCAGCTCGCAAGGGCGCCTGTGGCGCCCCGGATTAGCCAAATGCCTCGTCATCTTATTAGTCGGGGTTGGGTGTGGAGCTAAATTTGAGAGGTTAGGGTTAGGTTTAGGAATAGAAAATTGGACTGGGTTAGGGTTAGCGGGTTAGGGTTCGGATTAGGGTTAGCGATAAAAATTGAATTGGAGTCAAATTTAGACGGCAATATGAGTTATGGTGAAACTATAATAATATAAAGTAAAGTTAGGGTTAGATGTCAAATACTCTGTAATAGAATTCGTGTAGGGATAGAGATCATGAAATAAGGTTAAGTTTGGAATTGATAGAATGGATTTATGGTCATATGAGACTTTATTTTATGGATTCAGGATTAGCCTTTAAATTTTGAATTTATATTCAAAAGCTGGAGTTAAATTTTGGATGTAGAAATAATGGCATTGGTCATTGGCAGGTCTACCATGGAATTCCGGTTAGATTTAGGGTGTTAATTAAGAGGTAGGATTAGTTTTAAAAGTCGGACGTCGGCCGCGGTTTCTGGATTTCTGCCCAGTGCTCTGAATGTCAAAGTGAAGAAATTCAATGAAGCGCGGGTAAACGGCTGGAGTAACTATGACTCTCTTAAGGTAGCCAAATGCCTCGTCGTTTTTCTACCCCGGAGTTGGAGTAAGGCCATTTGATGGTGAGCGATTTTTGGTTTGCGATAGTGAGCGATTTTCACCTATTCGATGGAGTCCACTTTGGTGGATGGTCGTTGTCATGTTGCGGGGCGTACGTGCCGATCGTCCGTGATTAGAGACTGGAGCCCTTGTCAGGCTGGGTCTAGTTTGGGCGACTAGGCTCACCGGCGACAGTTTGTCATAGTTACATTAGCTGCACCTCCTCGTGGTCCCGCCGGGGCAACGACTTCTCAGTCGGCTAACGCAGCAAGCCCAGTGACTTCTGGAATTGACGGTCTTTATACTGTGGGTAAAGACAGTATTTATTGAACAAGAATTTGACTCCGGATGAGGAGAATGTCGGAGTCAAGGGTTGAGGGTGACGCTCCTCTACCTGAAATGAGCGATAAGGATGAGAAGACAGTGCCAACAATTACCATGGGGAGGAACGGCCCCGAAGAAAGAGATCTCATGACTGTCAGGCAGACCGTCAGTAAAAGCCCTGGCCCCACAAATGAGAGAGGCAAGGGGTCGCCAAAGTGTCATAAGACAAAATTTGTCGTACTGCTGCCCAGCTCAGCGTACCTATGCCCATCCTGCGGTGACTACAGAGAGGGCACCGCATGGCTCCATAGACATTTCACAATGGTGCACACGGATAAAAGATTGATTTTCGAGTGCCGGAAATGTGGTAAGTCTAGCAAGAACCACCATGCCATTGCTTGCCACTATCCTAAGTGCAAAGGGGGCGAAAGTGTGCTGTTGAGGCATGGAGGAGTGAAATGTGATGTTTTTGGAAAGATATTTAAGAACATACTGGGCTTGACACAACATACTAGATTGGCGCACCCCAGAATATGGAATGTAATGAAAACGTGGGGCCGGGGAATAAAGAAAAATTCCAGCATTTGATCATCGCCGGAAATGAGACTCTTGAAGGCAAAGATGTTGGAGATGAAGGGGGACAAGAGACGAGCGTCCAAGGTGGCAAAATTCCTCCCTCACAAGTCTGCCAAACAAGTAAGGGATAAATGGAGACTTGTTAAGGGTAGGATTATGGAAACTGTGGCTGGCGAAATGGAAGAATGGCTGGTTAGTGGCAGCCAAAGGAGTGATAACACCGGAGTCCCGACGACAGAAGAGTTTGGCAGTGCGGTGGAAGGGATCCTGCATACGCTGGAGTCCCCTTCCTCTGACAAGGAAGCCCTGGAGTTTAAAGTGATAATGGACGCCATAAAAGGGGTAGACGAGGACCCCAAGATGATAGAGATGTCCACGGTTGGGCTCATCTCGCTGTTGGGTGGTACACAAGAGATCCTAAAAGGGCAAGATCACCGTAGTTAGGAGGTTGATAAGACGCAAGCTTGGGAGAAAAGAATATAGGCACTTCCAGATTATGTTCAATAAAGATAAAGGGGCCCTACTTGATCGAGTACTGAGGGGGGCAGTACTCGATGAATGTGCCATTGATGACGAGGTGATCCTCCATTACTTCAAAGAGAAATGGGAGGTTGGCACGCCCTATACTGGACTGGAAGCCTTTGAGACGGTGATTGGGGTTGATAACAACTCGCTAGGTGTACCCATCCTCCAGGCTGAGGTGAGGAGAAACCTGGCAAAGATGGCAATGAGTTCAGCTCCAGGGCCAGACAAAATCAACAAGAGCTCTCTGTTCGATTGGGATTCTACGGGCCAACAACTGACGTGTCTGTTCAATATGTGGCTGGTTTACGGGAGAATCCCGGATGTGATCAAACAATGTCGGACCAGACTAATTCCAAAATCGAGTGACTTGGGTGAACTGGCCAAGATCACAAATTGGAGGCCGATAACTATTGGCTCCTTCCTTCTTAGACTGTTCATGAGGATATTGACGATGAGGATGAACAAAGCATGTAAGTTGAACATCAGGCAAAAGGGCTTTGTGAAAGGGGTCAACGGGTGCGCGGAAAACCTGTTGATACTGGATAAGTTGATGGAGCGGTCTAGGAGGGAAGGGTTGGCACTGGGAGTGGTTTTCGTGGACTTTGCCAAAGCATTCGACTCGTTGGCGCATGATCACATTTGGGAGGCTCTTGAAAGAAAGGGTATGGACAGACATTTCATTGACTTGATCGAAGACTCCTACAAAGGCTGCACTACGGTCGTTGGTCACAAGCAGGGTTGGACGCTGCCGATTGCCATGAAGGTGGGTGTCAAACAGGGTGACACCCTGTCCCCTCTTCTCTTCAATATTGCCATGGACCCGCTAATCAACATGCTGGAGAAGTTGGAAAAGGGAGTGGAGATGGAGGGACGGACTTTGACCGCATTGGCTTTTGCCGATGATCTGGTCATTGTCAGTATGACGGCCAGGGGCATGCAATGCAATCTGAGGCTATTGGAAATATTCTGTGAAAATACAGGTCTCAGGGTTCAGCCAGCCAAGTGCCATGGATTCTGGCTGAATAGGGGCACATTAAATGATTGCGAAGCGTGGGTTATTAATGGCACGAACATCCATATGGTTGAATCTCACGAAAGTGTCAAATACCTGGGAGTGCACATCAATCCGATAAGGGGCATCGTGAAACCAGAGGTGTACTCTACGCTCAAGGAGGGTATTGCTAAGATCCGGGGTACCCCCCTCAAGCCAACTCAAAAAGTGGCACTGCTTAATGAGTGCCTACTGCCGAGGATCATGTTTGAAGCAGATTTTGGGAAGGTGAGGTATACGAGACTAAGGAAATTGGATGCGTACGTGAGAACGACTATCAAGGAGTGGCTGCATCTCCCCCCTAGTACTTGCAATGGACTGCTTTATTCGAGAAAGTGTGATGGGGGGTTGGGGGTCTTGGCTCTGGCTGAAACAATTGCTGAAGCTAGAGCCAAGAGATGCTGGAAGATGCTGTCCTCCTTGGATGAATGGACGAGGGAACTGGCCCGAAAAGTGTGCGTTGGCAAAGGATGGAGCAATATGTGGAAGGATGCAGGGGGAGCTCCCACGAGTCTGCCCAGAATTGACGAGCAGACTGATGTACATCTGCTGGGGAGCTCCCCCCCAGATATGCCTGATTGGCGAAGCAGGACAAAGGGGGCATGGAGCCGACTTAAGGTCCAAGGCAAGAATGCCGAACTGTTCCTCAAACAAGGTGAGCAATAACTGGCTGGTGGAACCAACAAGAAAGGGCTTTACCCAGAGTAATTTCATCGTTGCTCTGTCCCTGAGAGCTAACGTCTTGCCAACTAGAGAGTTCATGGCAAGGGGCATAGGAAAAGACAATGCCATGTGCAGACGTTGTGGCTCGGCCCTCGAATCGGCCTCCCATGTAATTGGACAATGTGTGTATACGAAAAGATGGAGGATGGCTAGACATGATAAAATATGTGAATTGCTAGCCAACGAAGCAGTGTCTAAGGGCTGGACCGTGAGGAGGGAATGCAGGTGCGGCCTCCCTGGAGGCGGCCTGCTGGTACCGGACATGGTCATGACCAAAGACGGACTGCTTCTAGTACTCGATGTTACTATAAGGTATGAGTACGATGAAAGGACGTTGGAAGATGCGGCTGGTGAAAAGATGGCCAAGTATGAGCCACTGAAGGAATACTTTCGGCGTGAGAGGGGCGTCAGAGAGGTTAAAATATTGGGGTTCCCTGTTGGGGCAATGGGGCTGTGGCCAATGGCTAATTATGAAGTTCTAAAAGTTCTCGGCATCCCTAAATGGAGAAGCACGTTGTTGGCCAAACTGTTTAGCAGACGTTCCCTGCTGTACTCCATTGATGTTTGGAGGAAGTTCAAATTTGGCAAATGTTAGGTTATATTTCTGGCTGTGTTCCCGTTCAATGTTGTTGGCGTTTTCCTCACAATTTTTATTTTCCGGAGGGCTCATGTTGTTTAAGTTGCCTCCGATGATACGATAGATGGCTGGTTTTCAATGGCGTGGCACGTGGCCTGCCCATTTTTCCCAGATGTGGGGCTCCCAGGGGCGGGGGAGGACCCGGGAAAGTGACAACCCTGTGACCGAAACACACTGGTTGTGGCGGTGTTTCGTCTTTCAAAATACTGGACAATTATTGTGTGGCGGACAAGGTGGTGATGGCGAGGGAGATTAACGTGTGCTTCGAACGATGAAGACCACTCTATGAAAGGCGGGGATGTGGTTCTGGGATGGCTCTGAAGCATGGCAACAGTGGAAGTTCCGTCAGGTTCCAACTCTCTGCCCATGATCTAGAGTGTGTCAGCGGTCCCCAACTTGTAAATAACGATGCTCCTCGGATGATGAAGGCAATGAAGGAAAGTAAATGGCCTTCGGACCTGGGCACTTGTTGGGTGTAAGCCTCTGAAAGTTAGACGGAAGTTTCTGGCGGCGAGGGGCCACGTTAGCTCTGTATGCTGAGTTACTAGGCAGAGGGGCTGCGTGGTTTTGAACCGTCATTGAAGGGGTAGGTGCGTGCAGCCATGGGGCACTCCCTTCCCCCAGCGGCTTGTCTGTTGGGGGTTTGGGGGTGTCTCTAAAGCAGCCTTCCAACAGCTTACTCTGCGTGGGGAAGTTACGGATGAATCGGGGCTGCCTTCGTCCTCATCTTAGAAGTGAGAACGGATCAGTAGACCGGGTTGTACCATTAACGGAACCTAGCTGAGCTGCCTGTCTAGGGGGTTGACGGTGGTGGCGTCGTAGGGTTCTCTATGATTGCCAATGGATCCCATCCTAGTCGTGGGTGACGGCGGTAGTTAATAGCTGGAACCGCCGATTGATCCGCCTCTTGACAGCCAAGTGAAGTCGAAAAGCACCGCCGTCGCGAGGGCGCCTGCGGCGCCCCGGATTAGCCAAATGCCTCGTCGTTTCTCTACCCCGGAGTCGGAGTAAGACCATTTGATGGTGAGTGTGTTGGATACTGTGATTGGATGCGATTTTCACCTACTCGATGGAGTCCACTTCGGTGGGTGGTTGTTAGGCATGTCATGTTGCGGGGCGGACGTGGAAACCACCCGTGAATAGAGGCTGGAGCCCTTGTCAGGCTGGGTCTAGTTCGGGCAGCTAGTCTCACCGGCGACAGTCGTCATAGGTTACATAGGCTGCACCTCCTCGTGGTCCCGCCGGGGCAACGACATTGTCGGCGAACGCAGCAAGCCCTACTGTGAGTGACTGGTTATCTTGTCCCTCCGGACATCTCAGCCAATAGCACGATTAGTTTGGTTGTATCTTTGTGACTCTAGCAAGTGCGATGGCTGATGAGACCGGAAAGAAAAGTGGTAAAAATGTGACTAAAAAGACCCGAAAACGTAAGGGTCAGATCGAACAAGAGGAGAAGTCCCCTCCTCAGACCAAGAGAATTAAATTCTCAAATAAGTATGTGCTTGTTGAAGGTGACTCAGATCCGGCTGGACCCTCGAAGTCAAGTAAAGCCGATGTGACTCCCCCCCCTGATTGCCCCCACGAACGATGAAGCGAGGGGTGAGGGTGAGACCAAGCATGATTTACTAACCGAAACGGTGGTGTTAATGCCTAGCGCTAGCTATCTATGCCCAATATGTGGAGTTTACCGGAGAGGTACCAGCTGGTTCAAAAGACACTTCCTGACTAAGCACAGATATCAACCTTTGAGGTACGAATGTAGGAAGTGTGGAAGGACCAGCCTTAACCACCATGTTGTTGCCTGCCACTGCCCCAAATGTAAGGGGGGTGGAAGTGAAGTTTATAGGAAAGGTGGTATCAAATGTGATGTGTGTGGGCTGATAGCAAAAAGCGTCTTAGGATTGACACAACACACCAGATTGTCTCACCCGAATATATGGAACGTCATGAAAACGTGGGGGAGGAGCACAAAATCGGCAATAAGCATATGGCGGTCCCCTGAAATGAGGATCCTGAAAACCAAAATGCTGGAACTGAAGGATGATAAATTTAAGGCAAAAAAGACAGCCGAATACTTGGAGAACAAGTCGGCTAAACAAGTTAGAGACAAATGGCGTCTAGTCAAAGATAAAATAACGGAGACTGTTGGTAAGGAAATGGGGAAATGGCTGGAGGCGAACAAAGATCAGGCTGATGTCAAAGAGGAAGTGGAGGCATTGGACGTGATGAGGATGGATGAATTCATCCTCCGGGAGTTGACGGACATGTCCAATGACCGTGACAACCCAGAGCCGGCCACGATACTAAACGAGATGCGGGAAGTTCGGGGGAATCCGGACTTGATTGAAGTGGGGGCTGTCAGGCTCATCACGCTGTTGGGTGGTTCGCTAAAAGGCTATACCGGAAACGCGAGGTCCCAGAAAGGGAAGAATACATCTGTTAAATGGAGAATAAGAAATAAGCTTGATAGACGAGAATACAGACATTTTCAGAGAATGTACATGAAAGATAAAGCAGCCCTGCTGGATAGAATTCTGACGGGGACAGAATTCGCCGAATGTGAGATTGATGGTGACCTTATCCTGAAATATTATAAGGATAAGTGGGAAGTCGGCGCTAAATATGTGGGGCTGCAATCTTTTGGTATTGATGACAAGGTTGACAATGGGATGCTTAGAAGGCCTATTCTCCATAAGGAAGTTTTGAGTTGCCTCAAAAGGATAGCGAATCACTCGGCGGCGGGACCTGACAAAGTGAACAAGGCTGGCTTCCTTGCATGGGATGATACGGGCAAGCAACTAGCCTGTATATACAACTCGTGGCTGATTCTTAAACGGGTTCCAACGTTACTCAAAGCCTGTCGCACAAAGCTGCTACCCAAATCCGATAACCAAGCTGCTCTAAGTCAAATCTCTAATTGGAGACCAATAACAATTGGGTCTCTCATACTCAGAATATTTGGAAGAATCATGGCAAAAAGGATGAGTAAAGCTTGTATGGTGAACGCAAGACAGAAAGGTTTCGTTAAGGGAGTGAACGGATGTGCGGAAAATCTAATGATATTGGATGACCTAATGGAAGAAAGCGGTCTTCGGGGTCACTACTGGGAGTTGTATTCATAGACATCGCTAAGGCGTTTGACTCCCTATCCCATGATCACATCTGGGACGCTTTGAGAAAGAAAGAACTGGACAGTCACCTTATCGATCTTTTGAGAGACTCATACGAAGGCTGTGTGACAGTGGTGGGTCACAAGAAAGGCTTTACTCCGCCTATTGAACTGAAGGTTGGCGTGAAACAGGGTGATCCACTCTCCCCACTCCTGTTCAACGTGGCGATGGACCCCCTGATATTGCAAAGGCTTGATAAAGGAATCCATAAAAATGGAAGAAATCTAACGGCATTGGCGTTTGCGGATGACTTGGTTATCCTAAGTACGTCAGTAAGAGATATGCAATGCAACCTTAGACTGCTTGAACTCTTTTGTGAACATACAGGCCTTAGGGTTCAGCCTGAAAAATGTCACGGGTTCTGGATGAACCGAGGAACGATAAATGATTGCAAGGCATGGGAAGTCGATGGGCGAGCCATACACATGGTTGAGCCTGAAGGACGAGTGAAGTACCTAGGGGTTCACATAAACCCCAGCAAAGGCATTGAGAAGCCAGACGTGGTTACACTGATCACTTCTGGAATTAAACGTTTACACGAAACGCCATTGAAGCCCCTCCAAAAATTGGCAATTTTGAATGAATGCCTGTTGCCAAGAATACAATATGGTGCTGATTTTGGCAAGATATGCTTCTCGGACCTCAAGAAGGTCGATGCGATTGTGAGGAAAAGGGTGAAGGAGTGGTTGCACCTTCCCCTGGGCACCTGTAACGGTCTATTATATTCAAGGAAGAGTGATGGTGGCCTGGCGGTTACTAAGCTCGCGGAAACCATTGCTGAAGCAAGAGTGAAAAGAGTCTGGAAGATGCTCTCTTCCACTGACTCATGGACGAGAGAGGTGGCCCGTAAGGTGGTCATCGGAGAGAAGTGGAGGAAAATGTGGAGAGAGGCAGGGGGTAAGAAAGTAGATCAGCCATCGATAGATGAAAGCACAGACATACAGTTGTTAGAAAAATTACCGCCAGGACTCATGGACTGGAGATCCATGGAAAGTCAGTTGTGGGGGAGACTAAAAGTCCAAGGAGTGCACGCTACACTGTTCTTGCAAGATCGCATCAGCAATAACTGGCTCATTAACCCCATGGGCAAGGGCTTCAGGCAAAGAAGCTTCATAGTGGCCATATCGATGAGGGCAAACGTCTTACCGACGAGAGAATTCATGGCCAGGGGGTTAAGGAAGGAAGATGCAAAATGCAGGAAGTGTGGTGATAAATTGGAAATGGTCTCCCACATTATTGGACGGTGTGCTTTCACCAAGAGATGGAGGATCGAGCGCCATAATAAGATCTGTGAAATTATTGGGGGAGAGGCGGAACGAAGAGGATGGCTAGTGGAGAGAGAATGCAGGTGCCAGCTGGGGGATGGTAGCCTGCCTATACCAGATTTGGTGTTGAGCAAAGGGAACACGACTATGATATTGGATGTGACTGTGAGATATGAATATGACTCATGCTTGTTGCTTGCAGCGAAGATTGAAAAGCAAAGGAAGTACGAACCACTGGTGAAACACTTCCTAGACACTAGAAAAACAGCCTATGTCAAAATAAGAGGGTTCCCTATTGGGGCTATGGGACTCTGGCTGCCAATTAATAATGAGGTCTTGAGAGAGATAGGCACCCCTGGATGGAGGTGTGTCCAGTTGGGCAAACTCCTAAGTAGGAGGGCCCTATTGTATTCGGTGGATATATGGTTTAAGTTTGCCTTTGAAAGGTCCGAGTGAGTGGCCGCCGTGCGGTTGTTACTGTTGCCGGTTGTTGGTGTTTGTTGGCTGTTGCTACTGTTCCCTATTGATATAAATAATGTGTTGCTTTGTTGTGTTCTGGTGTCCGGTTGACCCACCATTGATTTCGCACCTGGTATTGTTTCCTTTGAGGGTGCACCTGTGGGCTGAGAGTGACGGCTGGGCACAATGGAGGGTGGCACGTGGTCACCATCTCCTATTTTTTCAAGGAGATGGGAGTCCAGGGGCGCCGGAATGACGAGGTGCTAGACGCAACAGAAGAGCGGGGGGATGAGACTGGTGGTGGCATATCTTCCCCCCCCTTCGGGGATCTGGGTATCGAGGGGACGGTGGCGGGGGCCGAGGAAATAATAGCTGAATTATAATAATAGTGGAGCCTCAATAATAGTGAATAGCCGACGGCGGCCTACCTTGGACTAGGGAACGGCTTGGTTATTACCAAGGAAAAGAATCTCTTGAACGATGAAGACCACTCCATGGAAGGCCACGGGTTAGGACTGTGGTGGTCCAGACGCGAGGCAGCAGCGGATGTTCTGTCGGGTTCTGGCCCTAGACTGATGATCATGAGTGTGTCAGCGTCCCCCCGACTTGGTTAATGTCAGCACTGCAAGGGAGATGGAGGCAAAGGGGAAAGATGGAGAGTCTCTGGACTTGCGCGCTGTCGCTGTTGGGGGAGTAAGCCTCTGTCATGCTATTCGGAGTCTCTGCCGAGGAGCGACATCGTTGCCCTGTATATTGGTCTACCCAGCAGAGGGGCGCGGTGCCGTGAGCCGGCATCGAGAGGGTTTGTGCGTGAAGCCAAGGGGGGCCTTGCTGGTGGTTCGACTACCAGGGAGGTCTCACTAAAGCAGCCTTCCAACAGCTTACTCTGCATGGGGAAACCATGGGTAGGCCGGGGCCGCATCCATTTCCATCCTGGTCGTGGAAGTGGACGGGTGGACTCGATCGTACTGCTGGTTGAACCTAGCTGAGCTGCCTGTCTAGGGGGTTGACGGTGGTGATGTCGAAGGGTTCTCCATGATTGCTAATGGATCCCATCCTCGTCGTGGGTGACGGCGGTAGTTAATAGCTGGAACCGCCGATTGATCCGCCTCTTGACGGCCAAGTGAGCCGAAAAGCGGCCTGCAGGTGCCAACGCTTCGCGCCGCCCCGGACTAGCCAAATGCCTCGTCGTTTTTCTACCCCGGAGTTGGAGTAAGACCATTTGATGGTGAGCGATCATTGGTTTGCGATAGAGAGCGATTTTCACCTATTCGATGGAGTCCACTTTGGTGGATGGTCGTTGAGCATGTCATGTTGCGGGGCGTACGTGCCGTTCGTCCGTGATTAGAGACTGGAGCCCTTGTCAGGCTGGGTCTAGTTTGGGCGACTAGGCTCACCGGCGAGTTTGTCATAGTTACATTGGCTGCACCTCCTCGTGGTCCCGCCGGGGCAACGACTTTTCAGTCGGCTAACGCAGCAAGCCCAGTTGAGTGGGTACTGGTTATCCTCTCGACGGTTCTGAGACTTTTGGAATTGACGGTATTGCTTTTTGCAATTGTGGATAATAAACAAGAATACAATAGCCTGATGCGACGAGGGTCAGGTTCAGATTTGGAGGGTGACGCCCCTCCACCCAAAAGGCAGCAAAAGGATGAGAAGACGGGGCCAATGGTGACTGAGGAAGGAAATTGCTCGCTGGAGGGAGATCTCGGAACGTCCAGGCAGGCCAACGAAGCTCACTTGAGCCCCACGAAGAGAGAAAGGGTGGCGCGTCAGTCTGTAAGAATGATAATGTAAATGTGTTGTTGCCCAGTTCAACCTATCTATGCCCAGTTTGCGGTGACTTTCAAGAGGGGACCGCATGGCTACAAGGACATTTCACAAGACTGCACAATAGAGTGGGACTGAGTTTTGAATGCCGGAAGTGTGGCAAGGCTGGCAAAAACCATCATGCCATTGCGTGCCACTATCCCAAGTGCAAAGGGGGCGAGAGTGTGCTTATCCGGCATGGAGGGATCAAATGTGATGTCTGTGGCAAAATACTTAAGAACGTACTGGGCATGACACAACACACGAGACTGGCACACCCAAAGATGTGGAGCATGATGAGGTCGTGGGGTCGAGGTGTAAAACGGAAGAGCAGCTTATGGTCATCGCCTGAGATGCGACTCCTGAAGGCAAAGATGTCGGAGATGAAGGGGGATAAGAGGCGTGCGTCCAAAGTGGCTCAACTCCTCCCTAGCAAGGCAAGTGAGGGACAAGTGGAGACTGGTTAGGGGGAGGGTTCTTGAGACTGTGACCGAGGAAATGGAGGTATGGATGGACGGGAGCGACCATGAGAGTGGGGGTGCAGGGGTCCCGAGAGCAGACGAGCCTGGACGTGTGGTGGAAAGGATCTTTCAGGCGTTGGAGTCGCCCTCCAATGAGGAGGATGGAAAATGCTATAAAACGATCCTAGATTCCATAAAGGGGGTAGACGAGGACCCCGAGTTGCTGGAAATGTCCGCGGTTGGACTCATCTCGCTGTTGGGTGGGAAACATGAGAAGCGTAAAGGGCACAAAAGATCACAGAAAGGCAAGTTCACCACGACCAGGAGAATTGTGAGAAATAAGCTGAAGAGGAAGGATTTCAGGCACTTCCAGGTCATGTTTCAGAGGGATAGAGGGGCCCTACTCGATCGGGTACTGGAGGGGACGGTACTTGATGAATGTGCCATTGACGGAGAGGTGGTATACCAATACTTCCAGGAGAAGTGGGAGACTGGCACGACCTATAGTGGCCTGAGATCCTTCGGAACGGTGGTCGGGGTGGACAATGATATGCTCTGTGTGCCCATCCTACCGGCTGAGGTGAGGAAAAACATGTCGGGCATGGCGATGCATTCGGCTCCAGGTCCGGATAAGATCAATAAAGGCTCTCTGCTTGTGTGGGATCCTACGGGTCAACAGTTGGCATGCCTATTCAATACATGGCTGGTTTACAAGAAAATCCTGGGTGTGGTCAAGGGGTGTAGAACCAAACTCCTCCCCAAATCAAGTGATCTGTATGAACTGGGCAAGATCACAAATTGGAGGCCAATTACCATCGGCTCTTACCTCCTAAGACTGTTCATGAGGATTTTGACTATGAGGATGGGTAAAGCCTGCAAGCTGAACGTCAGACAAAAGGGCTTTGTGAAAGGGGTCAATGGGTGCGCTGAAAACCTATTGATCCTAGAGAGATTGATGGAACGGTCTAGGAGGGAGGGCTCGCCATTGGGGGTGGTTTTTGTGGACTTTGCCAAAGCATTCGACTCATTGGCACACGATCACATCTGGGAGGCTCTTGAGAGAAAGGGCTTGGATGGGCATTTCATCGAGTTGATCGAAGACTCTTATGGTGGCTGCTCGACCGTCGTTGGTCACAAGAAGGGATGGACAAAGCCGATTAACATGAAGGTGGGAGTCAAACAGGGCGACCCTCTGTCCCCTCTTCTCTTCAATGTTGCCATGGACCCGCTGCTCACCATGCTAGAAAGGTTGAAGAAGGGAGTGGAAATGGAAGGAAGGACTCTGACCACATTGGCTTTTGCTGATGACCTGGTCATTGTCAGTATGACGGCCAGAGATATGCAATGTAATCTGAGGCTGCTTGAGGTGTTCTGCGGGAACACAGGCCTCAAAGTTCAGCCGGCCAAGTGCCATGGGTTTTGGCTGAACAGGGGAACATTAAATGATTGCGAAGCATGGGAAATAGATGGCACGTGCATTCATATGAGTCAAGCCCATGAGAGTGTAAAATACCTGGGAGTCCGCATCAACCCTATAAAAGGCTTCGTGAAACCGGATGTGGGCTCCTTTCTCGCAGAAGGTATCGAAAAGATCCGCGATACCCCCCTCAGACCGATCCAGAAGTTAACACTGCTAAACGATTGTCTGCTACCAAGAATCATGTTTGAGGCAGACTTTGGAAAGGTACAATGGACGGGCTTTGAGGAAGATGGATGCACGTGTGAGGAGGACCGTAAAGGAGTGGCTGCATCTCCCCCCAAGCACGTGTAATGGCCTGCTGTATTCGAGAAGACGTGATGGGGGCTTAGGGATACTGGCCTTGGCCGAGGCGATTGCTGAAGCCAGGGTCAGACGCTGCTGGAAGATGCTGACCTCCTTTGACGAATGGACGCGTGAATTGGCCAGAGGTGTATGCAGTGGGAGGAGATGGAGGAAAATGTGGAAAGAGGTAGGGGGAGCTCCATCGGAATTACCGATTGTAAACGTGCAAACACAGCTGCACTTGCTTGGGAAGTCCCCCCCAATATGACAGACTGGAGAAATAAGATGAAGGATGCATGGTGTCGGCTCAGAGTCCAAGGAAAAAGTGCAAATTTGTTCCTTGACGACAGGATAAGTAACAACTGGCTGCTGGATCCAGCCAATAAGGGCTTCAACCAAAGGAATTTGAAAGTTGCCCTGTCCCTAAGAGCAAACGTCCTACAAACTAGAGAGTTCATGGCTAGGGGGCTGGAAAAGAACGAGGCCATGTGTAGACGTTGCAGCTCTGCCCTGGAGTCAGCCTCACATATCATTGGTCAGTGCGGATTTACAAAGAGATGGAGAATAGAACGGCACGACAAACTGTGTGACCTGCTTGCAACCGAAGCGATGTCCAAGGGCTGGACCGTGAAGAGGGAGTGCAGGTTTTGCCTTCCGGGCGGACGCCTGTTAGTACCGGACATGGTCATGACCAAGGGCAACGCGGTTCTGGTACTTGATGTGACAGTCAGGTACGAGTACGATGCAAGCTCGTTGCAAGATGCTGCGAGGGAAAAAGTGGATAAGTATGAGCCACTAAGAGAATACCTTCGGCGTGAGAGGGGCGTCAAGGAAGTTAAAATTTTGGGGTTCCCTGTTGGGGCCATGGGGCTGTGGCCACCTTCTAATTTTTAAAGTTTATTGGCTTCCCAAGCCGGAGAAGCGTTCAGTTGGCCAAGTTAATAAGCAGACGTTCCCTGCTGTACTCCGTTGATATTTGGAGTAAATTCAAGATTGAAGGCAGTTAAATGTTTGTTCTGGCTATGTTCCTAATTTTC
Organism: Hippichthys cyanospilos; assembly: GCF_059441005.1. Taxonomy (NCBI): domain Eukaryota; kingdom Metazoa; phylum Chordata; class Actinopteri; order Syngnathiformes; family Syngnathidae; genus Hippichthys; species Hippichthys cyanospilos. Next base: position 9,661,485 of record NC_142390.1, read on the forward strand.
GTGTTGCCAGTGCCTTCCATGTAAATAATTTCTTTATATTTTTATGTCCAGAGGGCTCATGTTGTTTAAGTTGCCTCCGGGGGAAAGAGATTGACGGCTGGTTTTATTATTTTCGATTTGTGGGCCCCCCCCAAAGTGACACACTGGATGTGGCAGTGATCACGAAAAAGACTGGACAATTGCAGGGCGAAGAGCGAGGATGGGCATGGACTGCGGCTGGGGGAACAGCCGCCCCGCCGCCCGCCCCTCCACACCGCCCGAGCTGGGGTGCGGTGCAGGTGGCCGGTCGGGGGGGGATCGGACGGGCGTCGGCCGCGGGGGGCGATCGCGCGGTGGTGTGCGCGTGTTGCGGCACGGGGTGTTGGGCTGGCGGGGCGGTAGTGGTGTGGCGCGGAGGTTCGGGTCGACGTTTCCCGGGGGGCGGTTTTTTGGCCGTCTCCCGGGGGCGGCGACTTTCCTCCGCGCCCCCGCTGCCGGCTGCGCGCCCGGCCGCCCCGCACCCCTCCGCGGGGCTCTCCCCCCCCCTGGCCTTCGCCTTACCCCCCACCCCGCCGGTGCCCGTGCCGGCCTCGTGCAGAGGCGGGTGGTCGGAGGGTGTCGGCGTCGGCGGTGAGCGGATGCGACTCTGGACGTGGACCGGGCCCTTTTTCGCAGACCACTTATGGTTAACGTGTGCTTTTGAACGATGAAGGCAACTTCGTGAGAAGCGGGGAGACGGTTCTAGGGTGGTTCTGATGCATGGCAACAGCAGAGGTTCCGTTCGGTTCTGGCTCCCGGCTAGTGACCGCGAGGTAGCCAACATTCCCCCAAGACAACGCTCCTCGGGTGAAGAAGGCAATGAAGGAAAGTAAACGGCCTTCGGACTTGGGGTTGTCAATACTGGGGAGACAGCCTCTGAAGGTTAGACGGAAGTTTTCTGCTGGTGAGGGGTTGCGTTGGCTCCGTATGCTCATTTCTCAAGGCAGAGGGTGCCGCGTGGTCTCGAGTCGGCATTAAGGGGTAGGTGTGTGCAGCCATGGGGCTCTCCCTTCCTCTGGTGGCCTGGCTGCTGGAGGAGGGGAGTGTCTCTAAAGCAACTTTCCAACAGCTTACTCTGCGTGGGGAAACTATGGGTGAACCTGGGCTGTCTCCTTCCTCATCCTAGCAGTGAGGATGGACAAGTAGACCAGGTTATGCCGCTAGTGGAACCTTGCTGAGTTGCCTGTCTAGGGAGTTGACGGTGGTGACGTCGAAGGGTTCTCCATGATTGCTAATGGATCCCATCCTAGTCGTGGGTGACGGCGGTAGTTAATAGCTGGAATCGCCGATTGATTAGCCACTTGACGGACAAGTGAAGCCGAAAAGCGGCCTGCAGGTGTCAACGCAGCTCCGGCGGCGCTTCGCCTGCGGCGCCCCGGATTAGCCAAATGCCTCGTCATTTCTCTACCCCGGAGTTGGAGTAAGGCCATTGGATAGCTGTGCGGTTTGTGTTGCAATAGAGTGCGGTATCCCACATATCCGATGGAGTCCACTTCGGTGGATGGTCACTAAGGCATGTCATGTTGCGGGTCGTACATGTCGATCATCCGTGAGTCTAGTTCGGGCAACTAGGTTCACCGGCGACAGTCGTCATAGGTTACATAGGCTGCACCTCCGAGTGGTCCCATCGGGGCAACGACTTTGTCGGCTAACGCAGCAAGCCCCTTGTGAGTGGCTGGTCAGTCACGTCCCTCCTGATATCTCAGCCAACAGTGTAATTGGTTTGTTTCAATAGTGATATTGGCGAAAGGATACTGTAAAACAGACTTGATGAATACTGTTACGGTCGTCCCGGCCTCCCGTGAGATATTGTCCAGGGGAGACGGAAACATAACCCACGAGTCAGTGGTATCGTATATCCCAACACCAGAAGTCAATGAAAAGGATGAAGAGGACCCATATTAATAAGGGTCGGATCGATATGGAGGAGAGGTTCCCTCCTCAGGCTAAGAAAAATAGACTTTTCAATGAGTCTGGGCCCGCCATAATTGACACAGAGCGCGCTGGCCCTTCGGGGTTGAATGCAGCCGACAAGACTGACCCCCCTTCTACCCCTCAAGCCCATGATTAAAGGGGGGAGGTGAGACGGCAACCAAAGCGCTATACAATGTACATGTGTTAATGCCTAGCACAAGTTTTCTGTGCCCACTATGTGGGGAGTACCGTGAAGGTACTAGCTGGTTAAGTAGGCAATTCTTAACCAAACACAAAGACAAACTTGCGAAATTTGAATGCAGAAAGTGCGGTAAATCTAACCACAACCACCACATCATTGCATGCCACTGCCCTAAATGTAAAGGGGGTGAGAGAGAGATAATGAGAGAAGGTGGACTCAAGTGTGACGTTTGTGGGCGGATGGCAAGAAGCGTAATGGGCTTATTACAACACACCAGACTGTCTCACCCCAACATCTGGAATGTTATGAAGGTCTGGGGTCGGAGTGCGAAGTCGGCTGCAAGTATATGGCGGACACCCAAAATGAGAGTACTAACTCCCAAGACGACCAAAGACGACAAAAAGAAGGCAATGAAAACTGCTAAGTGCCTAATAAATAAATCAGCAAGACAGGTCAGAGATAAATGGCAACTTGTCAAAGGTAAAATCATGGAAACTGTTGGAGATGAAATGGTGAACTGGCTGGCTGTGAATGGGAATCAGCGGCATGCAATTGAGCCAGTTGGGAGTTTGGACTCAGTGATGTTGCAGAAGTTATTCTACGAAAACTGAGTTCCATGGCCAATGAAAGCAACAATCAAGTATCGGCCATGATACTGGAAGAAATTGGTGAAATACGGGGGGGGTCCCAGAAATGCTAGAAATCGGGGCTGTCAGGCTAATAACATTGTTGGGTGGTTCACTCAGGGGATCGAAAGGACACGAAAGGTCCCACAAAGGAAGGATCACCGCTACTAAGTGGAAAATAAGGAATAAGCTTAAGCGGCAAGAGTACAAGCATTTTCAAAGAATGTACAAGAAGGACAAGGCAGCCCTTCTTGACAGGATTCTGGAAGGGACAGAACTCACTGAGTGCGCCATAGAAGGAGAAAGTATTCTCCAGTATTTCAAAAGACAAATGGGAGGTGGGCGCTTAGTATCAAGGGCTGCAGTCTTTTGAAATTGAAGAAAAGATAGAAAATGACCTGCTTCGTGTGCCTATTCTCCACATGGAAATCTTGAAATGCCTGGCAGGAGTAGCGAACCACTCAGCGACTGGTTCTGACAGGGTGGACACAACTGCTCTACTAGGCTGGGACAGCACAGTTGAACAATTAGCCTATGTCTACAACTCATGGCTGATCTTTAAAAAGATTCCCAATGTATTGAAAGCATGTCGCACGAAACTGCTGCCGAAATCCAATGACCCAATTGCATTGAGTCTAATTTCAAACTGGAGGCCCATTACTATTGGCTCATTACTGCCAAGGCTCTTTGGAAGGATCCTTGCCCTGAGGATGAACAAGGCCTGTGCGGTAAACATAAGACAAAAGGGTTTTGTGAAGGGAGTAAACGGATGCGCAGAGAACCTGATGATACTTAAAGACTTGATGGAAGCAAAGAGGCAAGGTGGATCAGCGCTGGGTGTTGTTTTCATTGACTTTGCAAAGGCATTTGACTCCCTCTCACACGAGCACATCTAGGAAGCACTTGAAAGAAAAGGACTGGACAGTCATTTTATTGAGCTACTGAAGGACTCTTACGAGGGATGCACTACTATGGTGGGGTGTAAGAACGGGTTTACACCCCCTATTGAAATGAGAGTGGGGGTGAAACAAGGCGATCCGCTCTCCCCACTCCTGTTTAATGTTGCAATGGACCCACTAATTTGTATGTTACAAAGGCTAAACAAGGGAGTCCAGCATAATGGGAGGAAACTCACGGCATTGGCTTTCGCAGATGATTTAGTCATTTTGTAAAACTGGAGGAGGTCACGCTGATCACTTCTGGTATTGAAAATATACACAATACAACCCTAAGCCATTACAAAAACTGGCAATGTTGAACGACTGCCTATTGCCAAGGGTCCAATATGCGGCGGATTTTGGGAGAGTGAGCTTCACGGAATTGACCAAAGTCGATGCAATGGTCAGAAAACGGGTGAAGGAATGGTTGCACCTTCCCCCGGGCACCTGCAAAGGGCTACTCTACTCGAAGAAAAGCGATGGGGGGGCCTCGGGGTCACCAAACTGGCTGAAACGATTAGAACGGCTAGGGTGAAGCGGATTTGGAAGATGCTATCGTCCAATGACATCTGGACGAAAGAAGTGGCCCTGAAAGTGACCGGGAGTGGGGCCTGGAGGAGGATGTGGAGGGAGGCTGGCGGCTTGATGGTCGGCCTGCCGATGATCGATGCGCAAACCCAGATGAGATTGAGCAATAACAGGTCTGTAATGCCCTTAGATGTCCGGGGCTGCACGCGCGCCACACTGAGCGGACCAGCATGTGCGCCGCCCTGCGCCGAGAACCCTCTGAAGCCCGCTCGCGATAGGGACTGGGGACTGCAATTATTTCCCACCAACGAGAAATTCACAGTAAGCTCGCGATACCCGCCCATCCCCCCCACCCCCGCTCAACCTCGCCTGTGCTCAACATGGAGAGCTCTCGGAGAGCAAGCTCTCAACCAATGCGCTTTTACAAGCTCCCATTGACCGGTTTTGTGGCACAAACGTAACGTGTGAGCAGAACTGAGCGCTTGCAGAGGACAACTTGAGCGAGCCGGACCTCGGCTTGAGCAAAAAGGAATTTTGAGCGAGAAAGTTCTTTTCATTACTGTTTTCGTCTACGCTCAAAATCTGTTTTCACTCTCGTTCAGTTTCATCTCCATTCTTTTTTATTATCAGGAATGGACCATCGTTCACGGGATCCTCCTGGCCTACATGGATGGGGGCTGGTGCCTCCACATGAGTCAGGTGCCTGCGGGAAGGCGCGTCTCCCCTCCTTGGCGGGGGGACTATGGCGCAAGGATGCTGATGGCCCATACTCAGCGGAGCTTGTCCGCAGCCTTCTCCGACGCGCTGCGCGCCATCCCGAGTCGGTCTCTGAACAGGCCCAGCCTGCAGAAGAACAACTTGCTGAACGTCAGCCGTTTCCACATTGTGGCCGACGACCAGGCGTACATATTGGGGCTGCTGGATGGCGTCGTGGCCCGGACGCCTCCGCCCGGCGGCGCGAATTATATGTTCACGCTGACCAAGCTTGGCCAGAAAGACCCGAGACCTCTGGAGGTGGCCAAACTGTTTCACAATCGGGACGCGGTGAAGTCCATGTCGGTCCACGTGGCCTGCTCTGTGACCCACCGGAATTCCGACCTGGATCTGCTGTGGTCCAGGTACGGAATCCACCGGGTGGTCAAGCAGATAGGCAGCATTTTCACAGCCCTGTTGCTGCACGAGGCAGCCAACTTCCAGTCGCCCCTGGACCTTCAGCGAATGCAGCTTGCCAGGGCCCTGTTGGACGTGTTCCCCCTCGGGCCAGGGGAGGAGCTCAACTTTGTCCAGCTGTACGCCGACACCCCGCGCGTCCACCAGAATCCCTTCTTCAAGCACCCGGTCTCGGGAGCAATCGTGACCTTGGGGCTCTTCCACGGCCAGGTCACCCGCTCCTACGCCTCCAGGGCCTTGAAGTACATCTCTCACTTCGACGACCTGGTTGAGAAGCGTGGCACCCAGGTCGCCGCCAGGCTGGAGGCTGTGATCCTCCTATCCAGGGGTCACATCCCCACTACCATGCGAGCGGAAGAGAGGGTCTGCGGCGAAAAACTCGGATCTCTCCTTCAGGGCCAGGCCATGTTTGTGCCGTTCTTGGCCGTCCGGGAGCAGGGACTCGGGACTGTGCTGAAGGACCGCGGCAGGCATCTGTTGGGCAGCCTCCGAACCCTCTTGGACAAGAACCGCGGGGGTTTAGAGGCCACCTGGAGGGCGTACCAGCTGGAGCTTGCCCTGGAAGAGCAGTTCCACGGGCACCCGGGGACCAGGACTTCAGTGCCAGCCTCGGCTGCAACTCTGTCCGGTGGACGAGCAGGACGAGGGAGAGGGGCTTCCTTGCGCTCGCCCCCTTCAACTCCGCTTGCGTCCACGGCGAGGATCCCCCTCCTCTCCGCGTCTGGATTCACGAGGGTCGCACAGCGGAGCGGGTGCAGAGGATCTGGACGTTGTCCGACACGATCGGGGCAAACCTGTCGGTGATCAGGGAGGCGCTGGTCAAAATAGTCATTAGGGATTTGAACAGCGTGGTCTGCCTGAGGGCTCGCACGACCCTGAGCGTGCTTCAGGCCAGCGTCCCTCCGGCAGCGCGGTGCAACCTAAAGAACACCCTGCCGTACCCCGCTCTGGCCAAACAGATCCTGGACCACCAAACGTATTGGTCCGATCCCCTGACCCTCCGCCGCGCGTTGGAAGGCCAGTGGAAAGGACTCACTGGCTTGTTTGGTTGCCGGTTTAGGCTCACTGGCCTTAAACTGGTTTCCGAAGGTCACCTACTGGACCAGGGCCCGGGGTCACGGAGCAAAGTGGTTCGAGTTTGTGTTGGTCCACCCGAGCGGTAAACGGCCGGTGGTCAACGTGGAGGCGGAGGCTAGCCTGACGACCAACGTGTTGGACTATCTCCAGGCCAATGAGTTCTCCTTTGCCACGCACCTCTCAAAATACAGGGAGCGTGGGATGCCCTGGTTATGGCCGGTCCTGTCTCCGGGATATCTCCGGGATATCGGCGACGTTAAGTTGAACAGGTTGGCCGCCGATATCCCGATCAGCGTTTTCGCCAAACCTCCTCCCCCAAAGAGGAAGAGGGAGGCGTCGGTGGAGGTCAGGGAGGAGTCAGAGGAGCGGGAAAGGCGGGAGCCCGAACACCCGGATTCCCAGGCCCACGACGAGGATGAGGGCGACCCGCCAGAGAGGTCTGAGCCCATGTCCCTCCTCGCAGCATATTACAAGTTGTGGAGCAAAGAGGAACAGGACCTCGTCGTGGTGACGGGGAACTGGCTATTCTGCAATGCTGACTGCAATGCTTACTAGGCCAGATGTGTTCGTGCGTGAATCCCTTTAGGAGTGCTTCCGCCTTCTACAAGAAGCGCCAACGTCTGGCAAAAGACAGGGACGCAACCGCGGGCGAAGGCCAGTCGGGGTGGAAAAGGTAGCAAGACAGAGAGGTAGCTAGTAAGGGGGTCAGGGTTGGGCCGGTATTACTGTATATAATATGTCACAATCGCATATATGTTTGCATGTACACGTTTGTATGTATGTATGTACGCACACATATCTTCATGTACCGTACGCATAAAATATGAATAATATATTAGTATATTGTCCGTCATTCATACCTTGTAATTCATTCTTACTACATAGTACAACGCAAATCTACTACGATATATGCACACATACGCATGCCTGTTTTCATATGCAGTACACATAAATGATAAAATGTTGATAACACATTCATTTGTTGCCTATTCATACCCTGTAAGACATTCTTACATCATAATATAGAATGCAATTACACAAAGCATTCAACAGTTCAGTTCAATACGTTATTACATTTTAAAACTAGATAAATATTTATATATGTGTCTGTGTTTGTGTGCATACGTATGTGTTGTAACGCCTCATATCAGTGTTGTGTGTCTTGTCCGTCTGGGGGACAACGAGTCAGCGTTCACGTCGCGTCCCCTGTAAGTACCGGGTTCACCCCGGGAAGCCGATGACTCGCTAGAATTTTTTTTTGTTGCCGCCGTTGTTTTGAAATTGTGTTTCTTGTTATAAACCCTTTCACATCATTATATATTTATATATATATATGTATATATTTACATTTATATATATATATATATATATACATATACATATATATATATAATATATATATATATATCTACACATACATATATATTATATATATATATATACATATACAGAATGTACACCAAAATGATCGTGCCATTATTAAATAAAAAACAATACAAAAACAAAACCGATGAAAGGAAGAAGGTGATAGTTTGCTGGGAAAGAAAGTATAGGCTTTTATTGGCAATAGGCAATTATAGAATGTACACCAAAATACGCATGCCTTTATTAAGAAAAAAAAGCACGTGCTTGTACATTGGGAAAAAAAGTATATATATATATATATATATATATATATATTATAGTTGGCCCCCGGTTTATGAACACCCTGTTTTACGAACGTTTAGACTTACGAGCGTGGACCACAGAGATTTTTGTCCCCCACTTACGAGCAAACCTTTCGTCTTACGAACAATCCGACATGTCGGCCATTGTGTATGCAAATATATTTTCGCTTAGCTGTGTCATCAAAATCAGCAGTTGATGCTTGTGACAGTAACGTGAACGCTATTGCTCTTACAACGTCACAGTCACTGTCTCAGTCACGGTGTCAGTCACGGAGATGCCAATATGCTATTGGTCGATTAAGGTCACCCGGTCTCACTCACGGAGATGCTATTGGCCGGCATCACGTCAATCACAGAAAAGCCGATATGCTATTGGCCGAACGCCTTTATCTCGCTTGATGGCACAGCTTGTCGGGATGGAAGGAAGGAGAGAAAATGAATGAAACGGAAGGAAAGAATGTTGTGAAGACTTTGCAAACTATCTGTTAGACATGGTTTCTTAAATTGCAAGTGGTGGTAAAGGAAGAAATAAGAGGATGATGACAATAGAAACCAAGCAGGAGATAATAAAAAATACGAAGGAGGCGCATGCATAGTTAACCTTGCTCGTGAGTATGGACGGAACCGCTCGGCAATCTTCTAAGGGCAAGACTTTCCTTGCCGGGGTACGGACCTCGCTCGACAACAAAGTGGAGAGGCTTCTTCCATTATGGATTAAAGAGAAGGAAATCGCCGGTGATATGTTCTAGTTTGAGAAAAGTTCCCGATTAGGAAAATAAATAAATCAATTCTGCGGGTTGGTCTCTGCTCCCCTTCGCCTCCACCCAGCTCAAGTCACATCGCTCGAAAGGTAAATGTCATTTTTCCTTGTACAAGTGTACAAATTTTCAGTTTAATTTAACTGTAAAGTAGATAATACATATATTAAAAATGAGTAACAAAGTCGTGATATTTTTACCTAAGGTTTTTGCACGCGTTGCACGCATTCACTAATTAACATAGGTTTGGATTGCCCGTCATACGAGCAGGTCGAGTTACGAGCGTAGCCGCTGAACGGATTAAGTTCGTAACCCGGGGGCCCATCTATATATATATATATATATATATATATATATGTTGCCGATCGATCTCCTTTTTGTGTTTGTTGTAAACCAAACAAGCGATAGAGATGTAAAAAGAATGGAGGCAGTTCAGGATTCCCCTTGAACAAACAGAGCAATTCAAACAGCAAACTTTGTACAAAGTCAATCGATTTACTTCTGTGTTTGTTGTAAACTAAATACGCTATAGAAATGTAAAAAGAATGAAGGCAGTTCAGGATTCCTCTCGAATAAAGAGAGTAATTCAGCAGAGTGTTTTTGAAGATGTCGCGGTCGAGACATGTAAGAAAGAAGGGCAGCAGGTAGACTACAGCAGAAGAAAAGCGGCATAGGACTAACCTGGAATCGAACGCCGCGGAAGTGGGCGTTTCGGCGAGCCTGGCCTCTCTCCTCGCATGAAGGTGCTGGAGCTCAGGTGTCAGAGTCGAGGCCCGGAGGCCAGATTCGGCCCGCCACCTCACTTTTTGTGGCCCTTGTAATGCTGATTTGACTTCAGGTTTCTGACTAATATACAGAAATTGCAAATTGTGTTTAACCTTGAGAATATTTGTCGGAGGAAAAACAAACTATCTTATTCTACAAATCTCATTTGAGCAGTTTTTGCCGACTCCTGATATCAAATCTTGGTAAATGTGTGATCAACACACTTAAAATGTATTTGAATTCACAGTCATTCTGGCCCTCTGAGACAAACTATCACTATAATGCGGCCCAAAATAAAAACGTGTTTGGGTGTTGGGATTAGGCTTGGGGGGGCGTGGAACCTGTCGCGTCAAAAATAAAACCCACACTTGTACATATAAACACAGGCCCGCGGAGCACTCGCAAGGAGAGAGGGAAAATTCGGCGGGGTGGGGGGGGGTTGCGGTTAAGGTTAAGATTAGGCCTGGGGGGGCGCGGAACCTGTTGCGTCGAAAAAGAAATCCACACTTGCACACATAAACACAGGCCCGCTGAGCACTCCCGAGGAAAGGGAAAATTCGGCGGGGTGGGGGGTGGGGGGGTTGGGATTAGGATTAGGTTTAAGATTAGGCCTGGGGGGGCGCGGAACCTGTTGCGTCATAAAAATAAAAACACACTTGCACACATAATCACAGGCCCGCGGAGCACTCACAAGGGGAGAGAAAGTTGACAGGGTGGGGGTGGGAGGGGGGGTTAGGGTATAGGGTTAGGGTTAGGAAAAGGGGGCTGACCCCTTCCCCCCAGGGAATAGGGGAATCAGTTCCTTCTCCCCTGGTGGAAGGTTGGTTTATATGTTGGTCCATCCTTGAACCCGTGGCCCTCCCCGCACCAACGTCCCATTTCTTTGGGCGTGTCCATCCATATGCCATTATACTTATTTATATTACTTTATCCAATTAGTCAATAGGTGTTTATTATATATATAGATAGTATTTCACATATATTCTAGCTATTCCGTTTATTATGTAGCAATGAATCTATATACATATAGTTATTGTTTATGTTAAAAGGAGATGCCTTTGTTAGATAAATGATTGCACCTTTGATATCTATTATTTTTTATGTATAAGAAAAAAACAAATAAAATGTTTATAAAAAACTAAAATATTAAATTATAAAAAATTTAACAAATCAATAATTGACTCTTAACCCTAACCCTAACCATAACCCTAACTCAAAATCTTCAATGAAAAAATGTGTGCCCTGAACAACGTTTCAGCTCTAAACCGAACCTGAGAGGTTCGCGGCACACACAAAAAAACTTTCTTTTCTTTGTCTTTTTATTTGACCTACCACTTAGGCTCCTCAATGTCAACTAAACTTGGCTGAGCAAGCAGCTGCTTTTATAGGGACCTCTCCCGATGGCTCCGCCCCTCAATTCCATTAAATGCCTGCTGCGTTTGTAGGATAGAGTATACCTCTGACAAGATCAAATGAAATGAGTACACTATATTATGTGAATAATGTAATTTAAGTTTATATATATATATATATATATATATATATATATATATATATATATATATATATATATATATATATATATATATATATATACATTTGTAAATGGAAGTATATGTCTGTGGATTTGTAAATAATATATAAGAAAATTTTACGTTATACTTATTTTTTCATTTATAATACTATTTAAGTCTTTAATTTTTATTTAATGGTTATTTTGTTAACGTTTCTATACCATTTGTTATACTTTGTGTCTTATATTTCCTTCTCATAATTAAGTAAAGGTTAAACTTTAATATTGATAGTTATGTTTTAAGCAAGACTGGGGTTATGTTTAAACTGAGTAATTGGTTAGGTCTTAGACTAATTCAAAATAATATTTCTTTTTTGGTTAACAATTTAGGGTTAGAAGTTGGTAATAGGTTAGGGTTAGAAATTGGTAATAGGTTAGGGTTAGGGTTAGAAGTTGGGAATGGATTAGGGTTAGGAATAGATAAGGGTTAGAATTAGAAATCGGGAAAAGGATAAGGTTAGAAATTGGCAATAAATTAGGGTTAGAGATTGAATAGTGTAGGGTTAGGGTTAGACATTGGGAATAGATTAGGGATACAAATTGGGAATAGATTATGGTTAGGGTTAAAAATTGGTAAAAAGGTTAGGGTTAAGATTAGATATTAGGAATAGTAAAGGGTTGAGGTTAGAGATTTGGAACAGTGTTAAGGTTAGAAGTTTGGAACAGATCATGGCTGGGGTTAGAAATTGGGAACAGACTATGTTTAAATATAGAAATTGGGAATAGATTAGGGTCAGGGTTAGAAATTAGGAATAGATAAGGGTTGGGATTAGAATTTGGGAATAGTTAAGGTTAGAAATTATGAATAGATTGGTGTTTAGGCAATAGTTTGGTTAGATTTTAAGTAGATATGTGGGCCTCCACTACGGTGAAGTTTAAGGCAGAATTTTGATATATAATTTCAATTAAGAGATAATGTTTTAATGATTTTTATGGTACTTCAGTTAGGGTATCGTTATCGGTTTCCTGAGTTCAGGCCATTTGGGACGTTCATACCCAACAACCAGATCCACTTACGTTCCATTGCCTTTCTTTTTAAGTCTGTCCAATTTGTGTTTCTTTGTAATCCTGACATCCGTATGGATTCCACACCATGGAGTAAAAAAATGACGGACTATTGGTCTATTTCTTTTATGTTTTTTATGTTGTACCTGTGTTGCATCGAGCGTTGCATCTGGGAATTCTTTGTTTCGCCTACATATTTTACACCAAATTTTCTGCAAAATATGAGGTAAATACAATTAATAGATCTTGGGTTGAAACCCTGTTCTATTTTGTGAATTGTTGAATCATAAACCCTACAGACAAATTTGAGGCTAGTAAGATATTTGCTTAGTTTTGGAAATTTCTGAGCCTGTAAGGATGGCAATCTTGCCCTCACAAGTAAATATTTCAAGTTTTTGTTCCGTCTAAAGGCTGAAATTACTGATATTTGAGGCATCCATGTAACTGAACCAAGAACACTTTGGAAATTTTGTTTCAGTTTTCTCTGTAATAAATTTCCCATCAACGAATATGTAGTTATAAGTGGGATCATCCTTGACATTCTTCCATTGCCCTTCTCTTGGAATATTTTTAAACAGCGTCGTAAAAATGATCTTGAATATCCTCGGTTCCGGAGAGCTTTGAACAGTATTTTGACTGCTGTGAGAAAGTCATCTTGCTTTGTACAGATCTTATAGAAGCGTAGGATTTGTGATTTGACTATTCCTCTTAATGTATGAGGCGGATGAAAACTTAACTAATGTACTAATGCATGAGTATCAGTATTTTTGAAATACACTTGTATGCCCAATTTTAGGTCTTGAGTATAAATATTTCCCTTATATATCTTATCTTAAAAGTTGATACTTTGGTGATTAATTTCTGATTTTAAATGAATTGAAGGATCATGTGAATTTAAAATATCTATGAATTCTCTTAAATTGTTGTTCTGTTCATGTCAAAATACCAAATATATCATCAAGGTATCTCAAATAGCATGCCGGTTTCAATACGCATTTTTCCAAAACTTCTTCCCAATTGGCCATAAATATGTTAGCGTAAGCAGGGGCAAATTTCTTGCCCATTGCTGTCCCCTTAATTGGTAAGAAATAATTACCATTAAAACCAAAATCATTTCGGGTCAAATTTAAATCTGATAGATCAAGTAGCTCACCATCTGGACGATTGGGGTCCAGAAACTTTTGAAATATCTTTTTAACACATTCGATCCCTGCTGGAACAGGAATATTTGTGTACAAAGAATCTACATCCATTGAGAAGAAAAAATATTCAGCTGAGATTCTGAGAGATTTCACTATCTTAATAAAATGATAGTGATATGTATGATGGGTGTTTGATTGATAGTGGTGTTAGAAAATAATCCAAATACTCTGCTGTTGCGTAGGTATCGCTTCCACGATCCAATACAATTGGTCTTCCCGGGGGAAGTTCAAAAGGGATTGTCCACTTCTTTGGATCCTTATGTATCTTTGGCAAGATGTAAAAACAACGTTCCCTTGGTTCCCTCCCCCCTGTCAAATATTGTTTTTGTTTGGCATTTATAAACTACTGGTCTTTTAATCTGTTCAGAATTTCTGCCACTTTAGGAATTGTTTCCCTAAATATAGGTTTTGTAAGTATTTTATAATAATTTTCATCATTTAACTGCTTTTCAGCCTCCATTATATATACCTCCCTACTTAATATGACTATTGAAGATCCCTTGTCTGCTGGATTGATGACCACCTGCTTAGCTTTCATCAAATATCGCAGAGCTTTCACCTCCTCTTGCTCTAAGTTAGGTTTTTCAGGCAATGGAATTGAATATTTTTTAAAAGGTTTTTTGTCCTGCTCTAACAATTGTCGCATTTCTTTTGGTATTTTGTCCGTTGGGGGAGTCCAAGTTGAAGGTCCCACACATGGACATGGTCTATTCCTTCCAGCATCTTTGAAATGTGCCACCAGTTTGTTTTCGATGGTACGCTTGCAGATCTAGTTGAAATTGCGGTTTTTGGTTCTTCCCTGTACTTAAGGATGGTATAAAAGACAACCCCTTACGCAGCACATTCAGTTGTGGTGTAGTCAGGGAGAATCCCTTAGCCAACACCACCACCTCTTGAGCAATTAAGGAGTGTGACCCCTCAACCCCTCTCGTACCCCGACTTAAAGGGTGGTCCAGTTTAAAAATTCAACCCAGTGAGCTAGCATCGCCTCTGCAGTCTCTTTCGTCCAATGCACATCATCCACCACCTGAAACCGGTCTTTTGGTAAAACGGGTATGAAGCCCATGTTCCTCTCGATGTAGTCATTCATGTCCTTAAGATTCTCTCGTTCTTCCAGAGGAAGTCCCTCTGAAAAATTAACAAGAGGGAGCCAAATTTCAGCATAAGGGAATTTCTTCTTTGCCGTTCGGACTGCTGCTTGAAGGTTCTTGGCCGTGGTTTCCTTAAATTTATTGGGTCTGCTGTTAATTCCAAAAGCTAACACCCCCTTTTCCACCACTAGATTTTCCGGTGGTTCTGTTTTCTCCAGCAGTCTGTCCCCATGCCGGAAATGACTTCCGGGGAAGGATTCAATTTGTAGATATCTGTTGACAAATGATGGAATCTGGCTAAATTGGAGTTCCCAATTATCAGCCATTTTTTCTGAACTTTCAAGTCCCAATCTGTGAGTTTTCCCTGTGTGCTTGAGTGGTAATTTACTCTGCACTCTTGTGAGTCCTCCATCCTGCTGTTGTCTCATGAACCCAAGGAAAAATTAGGTACCATCTCCCGTGAGACATGAGCAGTAACCTCCTGTTCTAGGTTCTGCTCAAAGGATATAAGTTCCTTCACCTCCTCTTGTGGGTGTGATGTTTCTGTCACCTCCAAGATTCGGCCCAGCTGCTGAACTGTTGGTAGCCGAAGATCAGTGTCCAATTCAATATCCCCTGGTTCCACCAATTGGTATTTCCTCAGCAGTTCATCAGTATCATTCTTCCATTCCAATCCCCGGTCAATTCCCGAGGATCCTAGCTCCCTTATGTAGTTCTCCAGTGGTGGGATTTGCTCCTTCACCAATCTCTCTCTTGGTTTTCGCTTTTCCCTTCCTTCCTTTAGAGTCT
Source organism: Hippichthys cyanospilos (assembly GCF_059441005.1). NCBI lineage: Eukaryota > Metazoa > Chordata > Actinopteri > Syngnathiformes > Syngnathidae > Hippichthys > Hippichthys cyanospilos. Next base: position 9,676,808 of record NC_142390.1, read on the forward strand.
CCCTATGAACCTCCTCTCTTTTTTGGAAGATCACCTCTTGGACTGGGGTGTCTGGTCTGGGTCCTGGTCGTGCTTCAGCAATCGGAGCAGAGTAGCGTGGGTTATGACCCCTCCTACCCCACTGTCCATCGACCAACGCCTCCACCTCCTCTATTACCTGTTGGTTGATGCGGGGCAGCTTCTTCTTGGCCCATCTAACCGCCACTTCAAAAGCTGTTCCCCACACGAGTGAGTAAGTCCATCAATTCCTCCAGGAGATCTCTCAGAAAATCTTGGTAATGTTCCTCCAGTATTAGGCAAGTAGTGTATCCCCAATGCCTAGCATTTCCATCAATTAAATCCCAAGAGCGCTGGGTAGGAAATGCTGGTTTGATTATGGTCGCCAACATCTCCACCAAATTTCCAATCATTTTCGGTTGTGGATTACTGTTAACTGGGTCCACATTTTGCAGGTGGTGAACCACCTTGAGAATTGAGAACAATTTGCGTACCAGCTTTTCAAATTCTGGTTCTGCTGCTTGTCGCAAAATGTTTGATCCCCCTCTGGCTGGGGAAGGCCTGCGTTGGACGGTTGTTTTTCCCAGGTTGCCACGCGCTGCATCCGCATATGTGCGATGTTGGGGACCTGTGGGCGGAGGCACTGGCCGGTTAGGAAAAGGGGGCTGAGCCCTTCCCACCAGGGAATAGGGGAACCAGTCCCCTCTCCCCTGGTGGAAGGTTGGTGCACGGTCCATCCTTGAACCCGTGGCCCTCCCCGCACCACCGTCCCAATTTCTTTGGGCGTGTCCTATGGACCACTGTCCATTAATTTTCCATTTTATTTATTTATATTAATCTGTCCAATTAGTCAATGGGTTTTATTATATATGTAGAATATATTATGAATTATATGAATTTATATATGTATAGTTATTATATATGTTAAAAGGAGGCGCCTTTGTTATATAATTAATAATTTCACCTTTTAATCTTTAATTATAATCTTATATATAAGAGAAAATTCTCCCAAATATTATATTTAAAACTAAAAATTAAAAAATGAACAAATAAAGAATTGATTCTTAATGTGATTAACTAAACTTTACAACTCAAAATCTTCAAATTCCTCAAAAAAAATGTGTGCCCTGAACAACGTTTCGGCTCTAAACCGAGCCTTCCTCAGGTTCGCGGCACACACAAAAATAACCTTCTTTTCTTTGTCTTTTTATTTGACCTACCACTCAGGCTTCTCAACGTCAACTAAACTTGGCTGAGCAAGCAGCTGCTTTTATAGGCACCTCTCCCGATGGCTCCGCCCCTCAATTCCATTAAATGCCTGCTGCATTTGTAGGATAGAGTATACCTCTGATAAGGCCAAATGAAATGAGTATACTATATTATGTAAATAATGTAATTTAAGTAAACCAATATGCAGCAGACTTTGGAAAAGTGCGGTGCACTAAATTAACCAAAGTAGATGCGATAGTCAGAAAACAAGTGAAGGAATGGCTGCACCTTCCCCCGGGCACCTGTAATGGGCTGCTCTATTCCAAAAAATGTGATGGGGGCCTTGGATTAACTAAACTAAAATTTTGCAGCAGCTAGAGTGAAGAGGC
>NC_142390.1:9683402-9715902 GCF_059441005.1 Hippichthys cyanospilos
CGGATTAGCCAAATGCCTCGTCATCTAATTAATCAGGGTTGGGTGGTCGAGCTAAATTTGAGAGGTAGAGTTAGGTTTAGGAATAGAAAAGTGGACTGGGTTAGGGTTAGCGGGTTAGGGTTATGATTAGGGTTAAGGTTCGGATTAGGGTTAGCGATAAGAATTGGATTGGAGTCAAATTTAGACGGCAATATGAGTTATGGTGAAACTATAATAATATAAAGTAAAGTTAGGGTTAGATGTCAAATACTCTGTAATAGAATTAGTGTAGGGATAGAGATCATGAAATAAAATTAAGTTTGGAATTGATAGAATGGATTTATGGTCAAATGAGACTTTATTTTATGGATTCAGGATTAGCTTTTAAATTTTGAATTTATATTCAAAAGCTGGAGTTAAATTTTGGACGTAGAAAATGGAATTCCGGTTAGATTTAGGGTATTAATTAAGAGGTGGGATTAGTTTTAAAAGCCGGGCGTCGGCCGCAGGGGCTGTTTGCGTGGAAGTGTGCGCGTTCTGCGGCGCGGGGCGTCAGGTTACCGGGACGGCAGCGGTGCAGCGCAGGGGTCAGGTCGACGTTCGGGACGGTCCCTCCGGGATCGCGAAGGCCTGTGGCGGGTGTTGACGTGATGTGATTTCTGCCCAGTGCTCTGAATGTCAAAGTGAAGAAATTCAATGAAGCGCGGGTAAACGGCGGGAGTAACTATGACTCTCTTAAGGTAGCCAAATGCCTCTTCATTTCTCTACCCCGGAGTTGGAGTAAGACCATTTGATGGTGGAATGATTTCTTGTGTTGCGAGTTTTTTTTTTCACCTATTCGATGGAGTCCACTTCGGTGGATGGTCGCTAAACATGTCATGTTGTGGGGCGAGCATGCTGACCATCCATGATTAGAAACTGAAGCCCTTGTCAGGCTGGGTCTAGCTCGGGCGACTAGGCTCACCGGCGACAGTTGTCATAGTTACATAGGCTGCACCTCCTAGCGGTCCCGCCGGGGCAACGACTTTTCAGTTGGCCGACGCAGCAAGCCCAGTTGAGAGGATCCCAGACATCCTCCCATTTACCCTAGTACTTTGGAATTGACGGTTTTTCTATTGTAAACAGAGACGAAGATATAAAATAAGATATATAGAATCTCGATGAGACGAGAATCGGATTCAGATATGGAGGGTGACGCCCCTCTGTCCGAACCGCAGCATAGGGATGAGAAGTCAGGGCCAATGGTGATCGAGGAGAGGAACTGCCCACTGGAGGGAGATCTCAAGACATTCAGGCGGATCATCAAAGCTCGCTCGAGTCCCACGAAGGGTGAAGGAAGTGGGTCGTCACTGTGTCAGAAAGGGAGTGTCATTGTGTTGCTGCCTAGTTCGGCGTACCTGTGCTCAGTTTGCGGTGACTTTCGTGAGGGGACCGCATGGCTCCACGGACACTTCATGAGGTTGCATACTGATATAAGGCTACTTTTCGAGTGCCGAAGATGTGGTAAGTCTGGCTAGAACCACCATGCTATTGCGTGCCATTACCCGAAATGTAAAGGAGGAGAGAGTGTGCTTATCCGGCAAGGAGGGGTGAAGTGTGATGTCTGTGGCAAGCTGTTGAAGAACATACTGGGCCTGACGCAACACACGAGGCTGGCGCACCCAAAGGTTTGGAGCGTGATGAGGTCGTGGGGCCGAGGTGCATGGCAAGGGGTCTGGGAAAGGAAGAGGCCATGTGTAGACGTTGCGGCTCTGCCCTCGAAACAGCCTCTCACATCATTGGCCAATGTGCATCCACGAAAAGGTGGAGAATGGCTCGGCACAATAAGTTATGAGATTTGCTTGCTTATGAAGCGGTGTCTCGGGGCTGGACTGTGGAGAGGGAATGCAGATGCTGTCTTCCAGGCGGCAGCCTGCTAGTACCGGACATTGTCTTGACCAGAGACAGGTTGCTTCTGGTACTCGATGTGACCATCAGATACGAGTACGATGCGAATACGATGCAAGATGCGGCGAAGGAAAAGGTGGCCAAATATGAGCCGCTCAAAGAACACTTTCGGCGCGAGACGGGCGTCATGGAGGTTAAAATTTTGGGGTTCCCTATTGGGGCAATGGGGCTGTGGCCAGTATCGAATTTTGAGGCCTTAAAATTTATTGGCTTCCCAAGTTGGAGAAGCATGCAGTTGGCTAAGTTGTTCAGCAGACGTTCTCTGCTCTGTTCTGTTGATATTTGGAAAAAGTTCAAGTTCGGAGGCAGTTAAAAAGTTTTTCTGGCTATGTTCCTATTTTGTGTTGCCAGCGTTTTTCACATTTCAATTTTGGTTTTCCCGGAGGGCTCATGTTGTTTAAGTTTCCTCCGATGGCAGGGAGTGAAGGCTGGGTTTCTCTACATGATGTGGCACGTGGCCAGCCTATTTTTACAGAATTGTGGTCCCTCCAGGGGCAGGGGGACCGGTGGTAGAGACCTCGCAAGTGACACAATGGGTGTGGCGGTGTTCACAATGAAACTGGACAGTTACTTATACGGATATATATGGTGAGGTCCTCGGCATTTAGTCATGTGACTCCATGAGGTGGGCATACTGGGTGTGGCGCGGCCCAATGAAAATGGAAGAAGAGAAAATGGAATTCACGTTAGATTTAGGGTGTTTATTAAGAGGTAGGATTAGTTTTAAAGGCGGGCGTCAGCCGCGGGGGCTGTTTGCGCGGAAGTGTGCGCGTTCTGCGGCGCGGGGCGTCAGGTTACCGGGACGGCAGCGGTGCGGCGTGGGGGTCAGGTCGACGTTCGGGACGGTCCCTCCGGGATCGCGAAGGCCCGCGGCGGATGTTGACGCAATGTGATTTCTGCCCAGTGCTCTGAATGTCAAAGTGAAGAAATTCAATGAAGCGCGGGTAAACGGCGGGAGTAACTATGACTCTCTTAAGGTAGCCAAATGCCTCGTCGTTTTTCTACCCCGGAGTCGGAGTAAGGCCATTTGATGGTGGATGCGTTGGATACTGGGATTGGATGCGATTTTCACCTGTTCGATGGAGTCCGCTTTGGTGGATGATACTTGTTGATTGTCCATGAATAGAGACTGATTCCCCTTTCAGGCTGGGTCTAGCTCGGGCGACTAGGCTCACCGGCGTCAGTTTGTCATAGTTACATAGGCTGCACCTCCTCGTGGTCCCGCCGGGGCAACGACTTTCGAGTCGGCTAACGCAGCAAGCCCGGTTGGTTAGATACTGGTTGTCTTCCCAACGGTTTTCTCGAGACTTTTGGAATTGACGGTCTTTGATATTGCATTCCAAGATATTTTACAAGAAGAGAGACCTGATGAGACGAGTGTCGGATTCAGGTCTGGAGGGTGACGCCCCTCCACACAAAAGGCAGCTAGAGGATGAGAAGACGGGGTCAATGGTGACGGAGGAAAGGGACAGCTCGCTGGAAGGAGACTTCGGAACGTCCAGGCAGGCCAGTGAAGCTCGCTCGAGCCCCATGGAGGTAAATGAAGAGGGAGTGTCAGCCTACAACCTCAAAAGTGTAGACGTGTTGTTGCCCAGTTCAACCTATATATGCCCAGTTTGCGGTGACTTTCGAGAGGGGACCGCATGGCTCCACAGACATTTCGCAAAATTGCACAACAAAGTGGCTTTGAATTTTGAATGCCGGAAGTGTGGCAAAGCTAGTAAAAACCATCATGCAATAGCATGCCACTATCCGAAGTGCAAAGGGGGCGAGAGTGTACTTATCCGGCATGGAGGAATCAAATGCGATGTTTGTGGAAAGTCATTTAAGAACGTGATGGGTTTGACGCAACACACAAGGCTGACGCACCCAAAAATATGGAGTTTGATGAGATCGTGGGGCCGAAGTGCGGGCAAGAGAAGCAGCATATGGTCATCGCCTGAAATGAGAATCCTGAAAGCGAAGATGTTGGAAATGAAGGGAGATAAGGGGCGCGCATCCAAAGTGGCTTGGCTCCTCCCTAGCAAGTCTGCCAAGCAGGTGAGGGACAAATGGAGGCTTGTTAAAGGGAGGATCCTTGAATCAGTGACTGAGGAAATGGAGGGATGGTTGGACGGGAGCAAACATGAGAGTGAAGGTGCAGGAGTCTTGAAGACTGAGGAGCCTGGAGGAGTGGTGGAGAGGATCTTCAGAAGGTTAGAGTCCCCCTCTAACGAGGAGGAAGGGCGATGCTATGCAATGATCCTTGATGCCATAAAAGGGGTAGACGAGGACCCCGAAATGTTGGAGATGTCCGCGGTTGAACTCATCTCGCTGCTGGGGGGGACGCATGCGAGGCGAATGGGGCATAAGAGATCAATTAAGAGCAAGTTCACCACCATAAGGAGAGTGATAAAAGACAAGTTGAAGAGGAAGGATTACAGGCATTTTCAGGTCATGTTTCAGAGGGATAGAGGGGCCCTACTCGATCGAGTGCTGGAGGGGACGGTACTCGACGAATGTGCCATAGACGGAGAGGTGGTATACAACTACTACCAAGAGAAATGGGAGACTGGCACGACTTATGATGGCCTGGGATCCTTCGAAACGGTGGTCGGGGTGAACAATGATCTGCTGTGTGTACCCATCCTACCAGCTGAGGTGAGGGCTAACTTGTCGGACATGGCGATGGAATCGGCTCCAGGTCCGGATAAGATCAACAAAGGCTCTCTGCAAATGTGGGATCCTACGGGTCAGCAAATGGCATGCATATTCAATACGTGGCTGGTTTACAGGAAAATCCCGGGTGTGGTCAAGGGGTGTCGAACCAAACTCCTCCCCAAATCAAATGATCTGTACGAACTGGGCAAGATCACGAATTGGAGGCCAATAACCATCGGCTCTTACCTCCTAAGACTGTTCATGAGGATATTGACCATGAGAATGGGCAAAGCCTGCAGACTGAGCATCAGGCAAAAAGGTTTTGTGAAGGGGGTCAATGGGTGTGCGGAGAACCTATTGATCTTGGAAAAGTTGATGGAACGGTCTAGGAGGGAGGGCTCGCCTTTGGGGGTGGTTTTTGTGGATTTCGCCAAAGCATTTGACTCATTGGCGCATGATCACATCTGGGAGGCTCTTGAGAGAAAGGGTTTGAATAGGCATTTCATTGAGTTGATCGAGGACTCTTATGGTGGCTGCTCGACCGTCGTAAGTCACAAAAATGGATGGATGAAGCCGATAAAAATGAAGGTGGGTGTCAAACAGGGTGACCCTCTGTCCCCTCTTCTTTTCAATGTCGCCATGGACCCGCTGCTCAACATGCTGGAAAGGTTAAAGAAGGGAGTGGAGATAGATGGGAGGACTTTGACCACTTTGGCTTTTGCCGATGACCTGGTCATTGTCAGCATGACGGCCAGAGATATGCAGTGTAACTTGAGGCTGCTGGAGATGTTCTGCAGGAGCACGGGCCTCAAGGTTCAGCCGGCCAAGTGCCATGGGTTTTGGCTGAACAGAGGAACAATAAACGACTGCGAGGCATGGGAAATAGATGGCACGTTCATTCATATGGTTCAAGCCCATGAGAGTGTGAAATACCTGGGAGTTCGTTTCAATCCCCTAAAGGGTATCGTTAAGCCGGAGGTGGACGCCTTTCTCGAGAAAGGGATAAGTAAGATCCGAGATACCCCCCTCAAGCCGATCCAGAAGGTAGCGTTGCTAAATGATTGTCTGCTGCCGAGGGTCATGTTTGAGGCGGATTTTGGTAAGGTACGGGGAACGAGCTTGAGGAATATGGATGCGCGTGTGCGAAGGGCAGTGAAGGAGTGGCTGCATCTCCCCCCAAGCACGTGCAACGGTCTGCTTTATTCGAGAAAACGTGATGGGGGGCTAGGGATACTGGCTTTGGCCGAGGCTATTGCTGAAGCCAGAGTCAGACGGTGCTGGAAGATGCTGACCTCCTTGGACGAGTGGACGCGAGAACTGGCCAGAAGTGTGTGTGTTGGAAGGGCGTGGAAGAGAATGTGGAAAGAAGTTGGGGGAGCTCCATCGGAATTACCGATTGTAAATGCGCAAACAGAGCTGCATTTGCTCGGGAGCCCCCCCCCAAAAATGACAAACTGGAGGAACAAGATGAAGGAAGCATGGAGCAAGCTGGAAATCCAAGGCAAAAGTGCCAATCTGTTCCTCGATGACAGGATAAGCAATAATTGGCTGCTGGACCCGGCCAAGAAGGGCTTCAATCAGAGGAATCTGAAAGCAGCCCTGTCTCTGAGGGCAAACGTCCTACAAACTAGAGAGTTCATGGCGAGGGGGCTGGAAAAGAATGAGGCCATGTGTAGGCGTTGTGGCTCTGCCCTGGAATCGGCCTCCCATATCATTGGCCAGTGTGGGTTTACGAAGAGATGGAGGATTGAACGGCACAACAAGCTGTGTGACTTGCTCGAAACAGAGGCGGTGTCTAAGGGCTGGACTGTGAGGAGGGAGTGCAGGTTCTGCCTTCCAGGCGGATGCCTGTTAGTACCGGACATGGTCATGTCCAAGGGCAGAGCGCTTCTGGTACTTGATGTGACAGTCAGGTACGAATATGATGCGAGCTCGTTGCAGGATGCTGCTAAAGAAAAAGTGGCCAAATATGAGCCACTTAGAGAACACCTCCGGCGTGAGAGGGGCGTCAAGGATGTCAAAATTTTGGGGTTCCCTGTTGGGGCCATGGGGCTGTGGCCACCTTCCAATTTTGAGGCCTTAAAGTTTATCGGCTTCCCGAGTCGGCGAAGCATTCAGTTGGCCAAGTTAATAAGCAGACGTTCCCTGCTCTACTCCATTGATATTTGGAGTAAATACAAGTTTGAAAATTGTCAATAGTTCATTCTGGCTGTGTTCCTAATATGTTTTTGTGTTGCCAGTACTTTGCCTTGTAAATAAAATTTTATATATATTTCTTTTTTCCGGAGGGCTCATGTTGCCTAAGTTGCCTCCGTTGATAATAAGTGATGGCTGGCTCGTTATAATAATTGTGGTCCCCCCTGGGGCAGGGGGTCCATATGGTGATACGCTGAAGGGGGCAGCGATCACACCAAAACTATCCGGAGGGCTCATGTTGCCTAAGTTGCCTCCGTTGATAATAAGTGATGGCTGGTTCGTTATAATAATTGTGGTCCCCCCCCCGGGGCAGGGGGTCCATATGGTGATACACTGAAGGGGGCAGCGATCACACCAAAAACTGGACGGTTGAAGACTGGAAGCGGGGCTGGGCGCGGGCTGCGGATGGGGGAGCAGCCGCGCCGCCGCCATCCCCTCTCCGCCGCCCGAGCCGGGGTGTGGTTTGTGGGGCCATTAGGCAGTGGAGGGGCGGACATCGGCCGGGGGGGTCGGTTGTTGGGGGCTGTGCGCGTTGCGTGGCGCGGGGCGCTGGGATGGGCGGACGGTGGTGGTGTGGCGCGGTGGTTTGGGTCGGCGTTTACCCCGGGGGAGGGCCTTGGCCGTTCCCCGGGGAGGCGGTGGCTCCCCTCCGCGCCCCTGCTGCCGGCCGCGTGCCTGGCCGCCCCGGGCTCGCTGCGCGCCTCTCCGGGCGGCCGCCCTCTCCCCGGTTCTTTCGTCCGCCCCCTCCTCCCCTGCTGGTGCCCGCACCGGCCCTGTGCGGAGGCGGATGGTTGGAGGAGTCGGTGTCGGCGGTCTGCGGATGTGACCCTGGATGCGGACCGGGCCCTGTCCCGTGGACCGCTGGGCGTAAACGTGTGCACTTGAACGATGAAGGCGATCACGCGAGAAGTGGGGAAATGGTTCTGGGGTGGTTCTGATGCATGGCAACAGCAAAAGTTTCGTCCAGTTCTGGCTCCCTGCTGATGACCGCGAGGTAGCCAACATTCCCCCAAGACAACGCTCCTCGGGTGAAGAAGGCAATGAAGGAAAGTAAACGGCCTTCGGACTTGGGGTTGTCAATACTGGGGAGACAGCCTCTGAAGGTTAGACGGAAGTTTTCTGCTGATGAGGGGTTGCGTTGGCCCCATATGCGCATTTTCTAGAGGCAGAAGGGGCCGCGTGACCTTGAGTCGGCATTAAGGGGTTTGTGCGTGCAGCCATGGGGCGTTCCCCTCCTCCGGTGGCCTGGCTGTTGAGGGGGGGGAGTGTCTCTAAAGCAGCTTTCCAACAGCTTACTCTGCGTGGGGAACTATGGGTGAGCCCGGGCTGCCTCCATCTTCATCTTAGCAGTGGGGGTGGATAAGTAGCCCGCGGTTATGCCGCTAGTGGAACCTTGCTGAGCTGCCTGTCTGGGGAGTTGACGGTGGTGACGTCGTAGGGTTCTCCATGATTGCTAATGGATCCCATCCTCGATGTGGGTGACGGCGGTAGTTAATAGCTGGAACCGCTGATTGATCCGCCTCTTGACGGCCAAGTGAAGCCGCAAAGCGGCCTGCAGGTGCCAACGCAGCTCCGGCGGCGCGCCGCGAGGGCGCCTGCGGCGCCCCGGAGTAGCCAAATGCCTCGTCGTTTTTCTACCCCGGAGTTGGAGTAAGGCCATTTGATGGTGAGCGATTTTTGGATTGAGACAGTGAGCGATTTTCACCTATTCGATGGAGTCCGCTTTGGTGGATGGTCATTGAGCATGTCATGTTGCGGGGCGTACGTGCCGATCGTCCGTAAATAGAGACTGGAGCCCTTGTCAGGCTGGGTCTAGTTTGGGCGACTAGGCTCACCGGCGACAGTTCATCATAGTTACATAGGCTGCACCTCCTCGTGGTCCCGCCGGGGCAACGACTTTCCAGTCGGCTAACGCAGCAAGCCCAATTGAGAGGATACTAGTTGTCTTCCCAACGGTACTGAGACTTTGGAATTGACGGAATTGCTTTATTGCATTCACTGATATATTACAAGAATACGAAAGCCTGATGAAAAGATCAGGTTCTGATCTAGGGGGTGACGCCCCTATGCCAAAAAAGCAGCCAAAGGATGAGAAGACTGGGCCAATGGTGAGCGATGATTATAACGGTATGCCGGAAGGAGATCTCGGAACACCTAGGCAGACCAAAGAATCTCACTTGAGCACCACGACAAGAAATGTGGGAGGTGTGCCCAACAGTCAAAATGAGGATGTATGTGTGTTGCTGCCAAGCTCAGCTTATCTTTGCCCAATCTGCGGTGACTTTCGAGAGGGGACCGCATGGCTCCAAATTCACTTTATGAGACTGCACACTGAAGTGGGGTTAAAGTTTGAATGCAGGAAATGTGGCAAGGCTAGCAAGAATCACCATGCCATTGCATGTCACTTTCCTAAGTGTAAAGGAGGCGATAGTGTGCTTGTCCGTCACGGAGGAGTCAGATGTGATATATGTGGAAGGGTACTAAAGAACGTATTGGGTTTAACGCAACACACAAGACTGGCACACCCAAAGGTATGGAATATGATGCAGTCGTGGGGCCGAAGTGGGAGAAGGAAGAACAGTATATGGTCTTCGCCCGAAATGAGGCTCCTGAAGGTAAAGATGGTGGAGATGAAGGGGGATAAGAGACGGGCATCAAAGGTGGCTCAACTCCTCCCCTGCAAGTCTGCCAAACAGGTGAGGGATAAATGGAGACTTGTCAGGGGAAAAATCCTTGAAACAGTGACTGAGGAGATGGATGTATGGATAGAAGAAGACAGAAATAGGAGCGAAAACAAAGGGGTCCCTGTGGCAGAAGAGCCTGGACGCACGGTGGAGAGGATCTTTCGAAAATTGGAATCCCCTTCTACCGAGGAGGAAGAACGCTATTATGGAATGATCCTTGACTCCATCAAAGGGGTAGACGAGGACCCCGAGATGCTGGAAGTGTCCGCTGTTAGACTCATATCGCTGCTGGGTGGGACACTTGAAAAACGTAAGGGGCACAAGAGGTCACAAAGAGGCAAGTTCACCATGGTGAGGAGAGTGATTAGGCACAAGCTCAAGAAGAAAGATTTCAGACAATTCCAGGTCATGTTTCAGAAGGACAAAGGGACCCTGCTTGACCGAGTACTGAAGGGGACAGTACTGAATGAATGTAACATCGAAGGTGAAGTAATCTATAAATACTTCAAAGAAAAATGGGAGACTGGCACGACCTATACTGGACTGAAATCTTTTGAGACAGTGATTGGTGTGGATAATGACCTACTCAGTGTGCCCATCCTTCCGGCAGAGGTGAGAAATAACATGTCGGCAATGTCCATGCAGTCGGCTCCAGGCCCGGACAAGATCAAGAAAGGCTCTCTGCAATTATGGGACCCCTCGGGTCAACAGTTGATGTGCCTGTTCAACACGTGGCTGGTGTACAAGAGAATCCCAGATGTGGTCAAAGGATGTCGAACCAAACTCCTCCCCAAATCGAATGATCTGCATGAGCTGGGCAAGATCAATAATTGGAGACCAATTACTATCGGCTCTTACCTCCTAAGACTGTTCATGAGGATTATAACCATGAGGATGGGCAAAGCTTGTTGATTGAGCACTAGACAGAAAGGCTTTGTAAAGGGGGTCAACGGGTGCGGGGAAAACTTGTTGATCCTGGATAAATTGATGGAACGGTCTAGGAGGGAGGGCTCACCGTTGGGGGTGGTATTTGTGGACTTTGCGAAAGCATTCGACTCGTTGGCGCACGATCATATCTGGGAGGCTCTTGAGAAGAAAGGCTTGGATAGGCACTTCATAGAATTGATCGAAAACTCCTATGGGGGCTGTATGACCAAAATAAGTCACAAACAAGGATGGACGAAACGCATAGATATGAAGGTGGGAGTCAAACAGGGTGACCCTCTGTCCCCTCTTCTCTTCAACGTCGCCATGGACCCGCTGCTTCACACGCTTGAAAGACTAAAGAAAGGAGTAGAGATGGATGGGAGGACTTTGACCGCATTGGCATTCGCTGATGACTTGGTCATAGTCAGTATGACGGCCAGGGACATGCAATGCAACCTGAGGCTGCTGGAAGTGTTCTGCAGGGACACGGGCCTCAAGGTTCAGCCAGCTAAGTGCCATGGGTTCTGGCTGAACAGGGGAGCATTAAATGACTGCGAAACATGGGAACTGGATGGCACGTGCATTCATATGATTCAAGCAAACGAGGACGTGAAGTACTTGGGAGTCCGCATAAACCCTCTCAAGGGCATAATGAAACCAGATGTGGACTCTCTCATCACTGTGGGCATTAATAAGATCCGCTGTACTCCCCTTAAACCGACCCAGAAAGTAGCACTACTCAATGAATGTTTATTGCCAAGAATTATGTTTGAGGCGGATTATGGGAAGGTACAAAGCACCTGCTTGAGGAAGATGGATGCACGTGTTAGAAAGACGATCAAGGCATGGTTACATCTCCCCCCGAGCACGTGCAATGGCTTACTGTACTCGAGAAAACGTGACGGGGGATTGGGGATCCTGGCCATGGCCGATGCAATTGCGGAAGCCAGGGTCAGACGCTGTTGGAAGATGCTGTCCTCTCCAGACGAGTGGACACGGGAACTGGCCAGAGAAATGTGTACTGGTAGTGCATGGCTGAAAATGTGGAAGGAGGCAGGGGGGGCTCCATCTCTGTTGCCTATATTGGATAGGCAAACGCAGTTACACCTGCTCGGGAGCTCCCCCCCGAACATGACAGATTGGAGAAGGAAAATGAAAGAAGCATGGAGCTGCTTAAAAGTCAAAGGGAAGAGTGCTGACTTGTTCCTAGGTGACCGGATCATTAATAATTGGCTATTCGAACCAACAATGAAGGGCTTCAACCAGAGCAACTTTAAGATTGCTCTGTCCCTTAGAGCGAACGTCCTACAGACCAGAGAATTCGTGGCACGAGGTCTGGCAAAGGAGGATGCTATGTGTAGGCGTTGCGACTCAGCCCTGGAAACAGCCTCCCATATTATTGGCCAATGTCCGGTCACCAAGAGATGGAGAATGGACCGTCACGACAAGTTGTGCGAATTGCTCACCATTGAGGCGGTGTCTAAGGGCTGGACTGTGAAGAGGGAGTGCAGGTACTGTCTTCCAGGAGGCGGCCTGTTAGTACCGGACATAGTCATGTCTAAAGGCAATACGCTTCTCGTGCTTGATGTTACGGTCAGGTATGAATATGACGCGAAGTCTATGGAAGATGCTGCTAAGGAAAAGGTGGCCAAATACGAGCCGCTGAGGAAACACCTGAGACGTGAGAGGGGCGTCAAGGAAGTAAAGATATTTGGGTTCCCAGTTGGGACCATGGGGCTGTGGCCAGCGTCTAATTTTGAGGCCCTCAAAGCTATTGGCTTCCCTAGTTGGAGAAGCATTCAGTTGGCCAAGTTGATAAGCAGACGTTCCCTGCTTTATTCTGTTGACGTTTGGAAAAAATTCAAGTCTGAAGACTATTGAAGTTATGTCTGGCTGTGTTCCTAAAATTATGTGTTGTAAATATTTATGTGTGCTTCAAAATTTTATTTATCTTTTCCGGAGGGCCCATGTTGTTTAAGTTGCCTCCGTTTACAGTGTGTGAAGGCGGGATATCGGAGGGCTCATGTTGTTTAAGTTGCCTCCGATAACAGGGAGTGAAGGCTGGTGTTCTATACACATGGCAAGGCTCGTGGCCTGCCTATTTTCAACTTTGGTGGTCCAACCAGGGGGAGGATAACCAATGGGTGACACACTGGATGTGGCAGTGCTCACCGTGAATACTGGACAGTTATTAAGGATGTGATAAAAAGCATGTGGTGAGGTGTAAGTTTGAACGATGAAGGCGGCTCCGTGAGAGATGGGGGGATGGTTCTTGGGGGGTTCCGATGCATGGCAACGGCAGAGGTTTCACCCAGTTCCTTCCCCCGGTTGATGACCACGAGTGTGCCAGCGTACCTCCAACTCGTAAAGTGGTAACGCTACTCGAATGATGAAGGCAAAGGAGGAAAGTAAACGGCCTTCGGACCTGTGCGCTTGTTGGAGAGCCAGCCTCTGAAGGCTAGATGGGAGTTTCTGTCGAGGAGGGGGTACGTTGGCCCTATATGCTCATTTATCAGGCAGAGGGGCCGCGTGCTCTCAAATCGGCATGAAGGGGGGGGTGCGTGCAGCCATGGGGCGTTCCCTTCCTCCGATGGCCTGCTGTCGGAGAGTGGGGGCGTCTCTAAAGCAGCTTTCCAACAGCTTACTCTGCGTGGGGAAACTATGGGCAAACCGGGACTGCCTCCTTCTTCATCTTAGTAGTGAGGTTGGATAAGTAGACCGGGTTATGCCGCTAGTGAAACCTTGCTGAGCTGCCTGTCTAGGGGGTTGACGGTGGTGACGTCGTAGGGTTCTCCATGATTGCTTATGGATCCCATCCTCGCTGTGGGAGACGGCGGTAGTTAATAGCTGGAACCGCCGATTGATCCGCCTCTTGACGGCCAAGTGAAGCCGGAAAGTGGCCCGCAGGTGCTAACGAAGCGCCGCCGTCGCGAGGGCGCCTGCGGCGCCCCCGATTAGCCAAATGCCTCGTCGTTTTTCTACCCCGGAGTTGGAGTAAGGCCATTTGATGGTGAGCGATTTTTGGTTTGCGATAGTGAGCGATTTTCACCTATTCGATGGAGTCCACTTTGGTGGATGGTCGTTGAGCATGTCATGTTGCGGGGCGTACGTGCCGATCGTCCGTGATTAGAGACTGGAGCCCTTGTCAGGCTGGGTCTAGTTTGGGCGACTAGGCTCACCGGCGACAGTTTGTCATAGTTACACAGGCTGCACCTCCTCGTGGTCCCGCCGGGGCAACGACTTCTCAGTCGGCTAACGCAGCAAGCCCAGCGACGAAACTTTGGAATTGACGGTTTCTTCTACTGTGGATAAAGACAGTATTTTATAGACAAGAAAATAGACTCTGGATGAGAAGAATGTCAGAGTCTGATATGGAGGTTGACGCCCCTCCCCCTGATGCACGAAAGAAGGATGAGAAGACGAAACGGAAGGTGGCTAAGGGGAGGAACGGCCCCGTGAAAAGAGATCTCATGGTTAACAGGCGGACCGTTAATGAATGTCCTGGCCCCACAAATGTGATAAGTGAAGGGTCGCCTAAGTGTCAAAAGACAAAATTTGTCGTACTGCTGCCCAGCTCAGCATACCTATGCCCAACTTGCGGAGTGTACAGAGAGGGCACGGCATGGCTCCACAGGCATTTCACGATGATGCACACGGATAGTAGGCTAATCTTTGAGTGCCGGAAGTGTGGCAAATCCGGCAAGAACCACCATGCCATTGCTTGCCATTATCCTAAATGTAAAGGTGGTGATAGTGTGCTGGAGAGACAGGGAGGTGTGAAATGCGATATTTGTGGAAAAATATTAAAGAACATACTGGGCTTGACACAACATACAAGGCTGGCGCACCCTAAGGTATGGAATGTGATGAGATCGTGGGGCCGGGGAACAAAGAGGAATTCCAGCATATGGTCATCGCCAGAAATGAGACTCTTAAAGGCAAAGATGTTGGAGATGAAGGGGGACAAGAGACGCGCGTCCAAGGTGGCGAAGATTCTCCCCCGCAAGTCTGCCAAACAAGTGAGGGATAAGTGGAGACTTGTCAGGGGAAGTATTATGGAAACAGTGGCCGACGAAATGTCGGGTTTGGATTGATATTGGACGCCATCAAAGGGGTGGACGAGGACCCCGAAATGATAGAGATGTCGGCGGTTGGACTCATCTCACTGTTGGGTGGGACGCATAAAAAGAGAAAAGGTCACGAGAGATCTTTTAAAGGTAAGGCCACCGTAATTAGAAGACTGGTAAAACACAAGCTCAGAAGCTCGGTCAACAATTGGCGTGCCTGTTCAATGCATGGCTGGTATACAGGAGAATCCCAGATGTGATCAAGCGGTGCCGGACCAGGCTTCTTCCTAAGTCAAATGATTTGAACGAACTGAGCAAGATCACAAGTTGGAGGCCGATAACTATTGGATCCTTCCTTCTTAGACTGTTCATGAGGATATTGACGATGAGGATGAGCAAAGCATGCAAATTAAACATCAGGCAAAAAGGCTTTGTTAGAGGGGTCAACGGATGTGCGGAAAATCTGTTGATACTGGATAAGTTGATGGAGCGGTCTAGGAGGGAAGGACTGGCACTGGGGGTGGTATTTGTGGACTTTGCCAAAGCTTTTGACTCGTTGGCACATGATCATATTTGGGAGGCTCTTGAAAGAAAGGGAATGAACAGGCATTTCATTGACTAGATTGAAGACTCCTATAGCGGCTGCACTACGATCGTTGGTCACAAGAAAGGATGGACGTCGCCAATTAACATTGAGGTGGGTGTCAAACAGGGTGACCCCCTGTCCCCTCTTCTCTTCAATATTGCCATGGACCCGCTAATCAACATGCTGGAAAAGCTGGAAAAGGGAGTGGAGATGGAGGGACGGACTTTGACCGCATTGGCTTTTGCCGATGATTTGGTCATTGTCAGTATGACGGCCAGGGACATGCAATGCAATTTGAGATTGCTGGAGGTATTCTGCAAAAATACGGGCCTTAAAGTTCAGCCGGCTAAGTGCCATGGATTTTGGCTGAATAGAGGCACATTAAATGATTGTGAGGCATGGATGATAGATGGCACAAGCATCCATATGGTTGAATCTCATGAGAATGTCAAGTACCTGGGGGTTCACATCAATCCGATTAGGGGCATCGTGAAACCTGATGTGAGCTCTATGATCAGGGAGGGTATTGAAAAGATCCGCTGTACCCCCCTTAAACCGACTCAAAAAGTAGCACTACTCAATGAGTGCTTACTGCCAAGGATCATGTTTGAAGCAGACTTTGGGAAGGTGAGGTATACGAGACCAAGAAAGGTGGATGCAATTGTGAGAGTGACGGTCAAGGAGTGGCTGCGTCTCCCCCCTAGCACTTGTAATGGACTGCTTTATTCGAAGAAGTGCGATGGGGGGCTGGGGATATTGGCTCTGGCGGAAACTATTGCCGAGGCCAGAGTCAAGAGATGCTGGAAGATGCTGTCCTCCTTGGATGAATGGACAAGAGAACTGGCCAGAAAAACGTGTGTTAGTAAAGCATGGAGTAACATGTGGAAAGATGCAGGGGGAGCTCCCCAATGTCTGCCTGAGATTGATATGCAGACGAATTTACAGCTACTGGGGAGCTCCCCTCCAGATATGCCTGATTGGCGACGTAGGATGAAGGGGGCATGGAGCCAACTAAAGGTCCAGGGCAAAAATGCCGAGCTGTTCCTCAACGATCGAGTGAGCAATAATTGGCTGGTCGAACCAACAAAAAAGGGCTTTACTCAAAGCAATTTCATTATTGCTTTGTCCCTGAGAGCAAAGGTCTTACCAACTAGCGAGTTCATGGCAAGGGGCCTGGGAAAAGAAGGTGCCATGTGCAGACGTTATCATCGGCAATTGTGCGTTCACAAAAAGATGGAGAATGGCTACGCACGATAAGATATGTGATGTGCTAGCCAAGGAAGCGGTGTCTAGGGGCTGGACTGTGGAAAGGGAGTACAGGTGCTGTCTTCCTGGAGGCGGCCTGTTAGTACCGGACATGGTCCTGACCAGAGACATGCTGCTTCCGGTACTCGATGTTACCATCAGATACGAGTATGATGAAAGGACGTTACAAGATGCGGCTGGGGAGAAGATGGCCAAGTATGAGCCACTCAAGGAATACTTTCGGCGTGAGAGGGGCGTCAGAGAAGTGAAGATATTGGGTTTCCCTATTGGGCCAATGGGGCTGTGGCCAATGGCGAATTTCGAAGCCTTGTTAGTTATTGGCTTCCCTAAATGGAGAAGCACGTTATTGGCAAAACTGTTTAGCAGACGTTCTCTGCTCTACTCCATTGATGTTTGGAGAAAGTTCAAATTTGGCAAATGTTAGATAGTGTTGCTGGCTATGTTCCTAAATCGTGTTGCCGGTTTCTCCTCCGTATTACGTGTTTTTTATTTTCCCGGAGGGCTCATGTTGTTTAAGTTGCCTCCGATGGAAGGGAGTGAAGGCTGGTTTTTCTTAATGGCATGGCAAGTGGCCTGCCTTTTTTTTCTCCATGTGCAGTCCTCCCAGGGGCGGGGGAAGACCGGTGGAGGTGGAGGCTCGGTACAAGAAACACACTGGATGTGGCGGTGTTTCATTTGATGAAACTGGACAGGTATAACTTTGAATGATGAAGACCACTCTATGTAAGGCGGGGAGGTGGTTCTGGGATGGTTCTGAAGCATGGCATCAGCAGAGGTTCCATCAGGCTCTAGCTCCTCGCTCATGATCATGAGTGTGTCAGCGTTCCCCCAACTCGGGCATGAGACGATGTAGCAATGGAGATGGGGGCAAATGGGGAAAGTAAAGGGTCTCCTGAATTGTATGGTCGTCTATGTTGGGGTGTAAGTCTCTGAAAGCTAGACGGAAGTTTCTGTCGGTGAGGGGTTACATTAGCCCTGTATGCTCAGTTATTAGGCAGAGGGGCTGCGTGGCTTTGAGTCGGCATTGAAGGGGGGGGGGTGCGTGCAGCCATGGGGCATTCCCTTCCTCCAGTGGCTCGTCTATTGGAGGTTGGGAGTGTCTCTAAAGCAGCCTTCCAACAGCTTACTCTGCGTGGGGAAATTATGGGTAAGCCGGGGCTACCTTTGTCCTCATCTTGGCAGTGAGGATGGATTAGTAGACCTGGTTGTACCGCTAGTGGAACCTTGCTGAGCTGCCTGTCTAGGGAGTTGACGGTGGTGACGTCGTAGGGTTCTCCATGATTGCTAATGGATCCCATCCTAGTCGTGGGTGACAGCGGTAGTTAATAGCTGGAACCGCGATTGATCCGCCACTTGACAGCCAAGTGAAGTCGAAAAGCGGCCTGCAGGCGCCCCGGATTAGCCAAATGCCTCGTCATTTCTCTACCCCGGAGTTGGAGTAAGGCCATTGGATAGCTGTGCGGTTTGTGTTGCAATAGAGTGCGGTATCCCACATATCCGATGGAGTCCACTTCGGTGGATGGTCACTAAGGCATGTCATGTTGCGGGTCGTACATGTCGATCATCCGTGAGTCTAGTTCGGGCAACTAGGTTCACCGGCGACAGTCGTCATAGGTTACATAGGCTGCACCTCCGAGTGGTCCCATCGGGGCAACGACTTTGTCGGCTAACGCAGCAAGCCCCTTGTGAGTGGCTGGTCAGTCACGTCCCTCCTGATATCTCAGCCAACAGTGTAATTGGTTTGTTTCAATAGTGATATTGGCGAAAGGATACTGTAAAACAGACTTGATGAATACTGTTACGGTCGTCCCGGCCTCCCGTGAGATATTGTCCAGGGGAGACGGAAACATAACCCACGAGTCAGTGGTATCGTATATCCCAACACCAGAAGTCAATGAAAAGGATGAAGAGGACCCATATTAATAAGGGTCGGATCGATATGGAGGAGAGGTTCCCTCCTCAGGCTAAGAAAAATAGACTTTTCAATGAGTCTGGGCCCGCCATAATTGACACAGAGCGCGCTGGCCCTTCGGGGTTGAATGCAGCCGACAAGACTGACCCCCCTTCTACCCCTCAAGCCCATGATTAAAGGGGGGAGGTGAGACGGCAACCAAAGCGCTATACAATGTACATGTGTTAATGCCTAGCACAAGTTTTCTGTGCCCACTATGTGGGGAGTACCGTGAAGGTACTAGCTGGTTAAGTAGGCAATTCTTAACCAAACACAAAGACAAACTTGCGAAATTTGAATGCAGAAAGTGCGGTAAATCTAACCACAACCACCACATCATTGCATGCCACTGCCCTAAATGTAAAGGGGGTGAGAGAGAGATAATGAGAGAAGGTGGACTCAAGTGTGACGTTTGTGGGCGGATGGCAAGAAGCGTAATGGGCTTATTACAACACACCAGACTGTCTCACCCCAACATCTGGAATGTTATGAAGGTCTGGGGTCGGAGTGCGAAGTCGGCTGCAAGTATATGGCGGACACCCAAAATGAGAGTACTAACTCCCAAGACGACCAAAGACGACAAAAAGAAGGCAATGAAAACTGCTAAGTGCCTAATAAATAAATCAGCAAGACAGGTCAGAGATAAATGGCAACTTGTCAAAGGTAAAATCATGGAAACTGTTGGAGATGAAATGGTGAACTGGCTGGCTGTGAATGGGAATCAGCGGCATGCAATTGAGCCAGTTGGGAGTTTGGACTCAGTGATGTTGCAGAAGTTATTCTACGAAAACTGAGTTCCATGGCCAATGAAAGCAACAATCAAGTATCGGCCATGATACTGGAAGAAATTGGTGAAATACGGGGGGGGTCCCAGAAATGCTAGAAATCGGGGCTGTCAGGCTAATAACATTGTTGGGTGGTTCACTCAGGGGATCGAAAGGACACGAAAGGTCCCACAAAGGAAGGATCACCGCTACTAAGTGGAAAATAAGGAATAAGCTTAAGCGGCAAGAGTACAAGCATTTTCAAAGAATGTACAAGAAGGACAAGGCAGCCCTTCTTGACAGGATTCTGGAAGGGACAGAACTCACTGAGTGCGCCATAGAAGGAGAAAGTATTCTCCAGTATTTCAAAAGACAAATGGGAGGTGGGCGCTTAGTATCAAGGGCTGCAGTCTTTTGAAATTGAAGAAAAGATAGAAAATGACCTGCTTCGTGTGCCTATTCTCCACATGGAAATCTTGAAATGCCTGGCAGGAGTAGCGAACCACTCAGCGACTGGTTCTGACAGGGTGGACACAACTGCTCTACTAGGCTGGGACAGCACAGGTGAACAATTAGCCTATGTCTACAACTCATGGCTGATCTTTAAAAAGATTCCCAATGTATTGAAAGCATGTCGCACGAAACTGCTGCCGAAATCCAATGACCCAATTGCATTGAGTCTAATTTCAAACTGGAGGCCCATTACTATTGGCTCATTACTGCCAAGGCTCTTTGGAAGGATCCTTGCCCTGAGGATGAACAAGGCCTGTGCGGTAAACATAAGACAAAAGGGTTTTGTGAAGGGAGTAAACGGATGCGCAGAGAACCTGATGATACTTAAAGACTTGATGGAAGCAAAGAGGCAAGGTGGATCAGCGCTGGGTGTTGTTTTCATTGACTTTGCAAAGGCATTTGACTCCCTCTCACACGAGCACATCTAGGAAGCACTTGAAAGAAAAGGACTGGACAGTCATTTTATTGAGCTACTGAAGGACTCTTACGAGGGATGCACTACTATGGTGGGGTGTAAGAACGGGTTTACACCCCCTATTGAAATGAGAGTGGGGGTGAAACAAGGCGATCCGCTCTCCCCACTCCTGTTTAATGTTGCAATGGACCCACTAATTTGTATGTTACAAAGGCTAAACAAGGGAGTCCAGCATAATGGGAGGAAACTCACGGCATTGGCTTTCGCAGATGATTTAGTCATTTTGTAAAACTGGAGGAGGTCACGCTGATCACTTCTGGTATTGAAAATATACACAATACAACCCTAAGCCATTACAAAAACTGGCAATGTTGAACGACTGCCTATTGCCAAGGGTCCAATATACGGCGGATTTTGGGAGAGTGAGCTTCACGGAATTGACCAAAGTCGATGCAATGGTCAGAAAACGGGTGAAGGAATGGTTGCACCTTCCCCCGGGCACCTGCAAAGGGCTACTCTACTCGAAGAAAAGCGATGGGGGGGCCTCGGGGTCACCAAACTGGCTGAAACGATTAGAACGGCTAGGGTGAAGCGGATTTGGAAGATGCTATCGTCCAATGACATCTGGACGAAAGAAGTGGCCCTGAAAGTGACCGGGAGTGGGGCCTGGAGGAGGATGTGGAGGGAGGCTGGCGGCTTGATGGTCGGCCTGCCGATGATCGATGCGCAAACCCAGATGAGATTGAGCAATAACAGGTCTGTAATGCCCTTAGATGTCCGGGGCTGCACGCGCGCCACACTGAGCGGACCAGCATGTGCGCCGCCCTGCGCCGAGAACCCTCTGAAGCCCGCTCGTGATAGGGACTGGGGACTGCAATTATTTCCCACCAACGAGAAATTCACAGTAAGCTCGCGATACCCGCCCATCCCCCCCACCCCCGCTCAACCTCGCCTGTGCTCAACATGGAGAGCTCTCGGAGAGCAAGCTCTCAACCAATGCGCTTTTACAAGCTCCCATTGACCGGTTTTGTGGCACAAACGTAACGTGTGAGCAGAACTGAGCGCTTGCAGAGGACAACTTGAGCGAGCCGGACCTCGGCTTGAGCAAAAAGGAATTTTGAGCGAGAAAGTTCTTTTCATTACTGTTTTCGTCTACGCTCAAAATCTGTTTTCACTCTCGTTCAGTTTCATCTCCATTCTTTTTTATTATCAGGAATGGACCATCGTTCACGGGATCCTCCTGGCCTACATGGATGGGGGCTGGTGCCTCCACATGAGTCAGGTGCCTGCGGGAAGGCGCGTCTCCCCTCCTTGGCGGGGGGACTATGGCGCAAGGATGCTGATGGCCCATACTCAGCGGAGCTTGTCCGCAGCCTTCTCCGACGCGCTGCGCGCCATCCCGAGTCGGTCTCTGAACAGGCCCAGCCTGCAGAAGAACAACTTGCTGAACGTCAGCCGTTTCCACATTGTGGCCGACGACCAGGCGTACATATTGGGGCTGCTGGATGGCGTCGTGGCCCGGACGCCTCCGCCCGGCGGCGCGAATTATATGTTCACGCTGACCAAGCTTGGCCAGAAAGACCCGAGACCTCTGGAGGTGGCCAAACTGTTTCACAATCGGGACGCGGTGAAGTCCATGTCGGTCCACGTGGCCTGCTCTGTGACCCACCGGAATTCCGACCTGGATCTGCTGTGGTCCAGGTACGGAATCCACCGGGTGGTCAAGCAGATAGGCAGCATTTTCACAGCCCTGTTGCTGCACGAGGCAGCCAACTTCCAGTCGCCCCTGGACCTTCAGCGAATGCAGCTTGCCAGGGCCCTGTTGGACGTGTTCCCCCTCGGGCCAGGGGAGGAGCTCAACTTTGTCCAGCTGTACGCCGACACCCCGCGCGTCCACCAGAATCCCTTCTTCAAGCACCCGGTCTCGGGAGCAATCGTGACCTTGGGGCTCTTCCACGGCCAGGTCACCCGCTCCTACGCCTCCAGGGCCTTGAAGTACATCTCTCACTTCGACGACCTGGTTGAGAAGCGTGGCACCCAGGTCGCCGCCAGGCTGGAGGCTGTGATCCTCCTATCCAGGGGTCACATCCCCACTACCATGCGAGCGAAGAGAGGGTCTGCGGCGAAAAACTCGGATCTCTCCTTCAGGGCCAGGCCATGTTTGTGCCGTTCTTGGCCGTCCGGGAGCAGGGACTCGGGACTGTGCTGAAGGACCGCGGCAGGCATCTGTTGGGCAGCCTCCGAACCCTCTTGGACAAGAACCGCGGGGGTTTAGAGGCCACCTGGAGGGCGTACCAGCTGGAGCTTGCCCTGGAAGAGCAGTTCCACGGGCACCCGGGGACCAGGACTTCAGTGCCAGCCTCGGCTGCAACTCTGTCCGGTGGACGAGCAGGACGAGGGAGAGGGGCTTCCTTGCGCTCGCCCCCTTCAACTCCGCTTGCGTCCACGGCGAGGATCCCCCTCCTCTCCGCGTCTGGATTCACGAGGGCCGCACAGCGGAGCGGGTGCAGAGGATCTGGACGTTGTCCGACACGATCGGGGCAAACCTGTCGGTGATCAGGGAGGCGCTGGTCAAAATAGTCATTAGGGATTTGAACAGCGTGGTCTGCCTGAGGGCTCGCACGACCCTGAGCGTGCTTCAGGCCAGCGTCCCTCCGGCAGCGCGGTGCAACCTAAAGAACACCCTGCCGTACCCCGCTCTGGCCAAACAGATCCTGGACCACCAAACGTATTGGTCCGATCCCCTGACCCTCCGCCGCGCGTTGGAAGGCCAGTGGAAAGGACCCACTGGCTTGTTTGGTTGCCGGTTTAGGCTCACTGGCCTTAAACTGGTTTCCGAAGGTCACCTACTGGACCAGGGCCCGGGGTCACGGAGCAAAGTGGTTCGAGTTTGTGTTGGTCCACCCGAGCGGTAAACGGCCGGTGGTCAACGTGGAGGCGGAGGCTAGCCTGACGACCAACGTGTTGGACTATCTCCAGGCCAATGAGTTCTCCTTTGCCACGCACCTCTCAAAATACAGGGAGCGTGGGATGCCCTGGTTATGGCCGGTCCTGTCTCCGGGATATCTCCGGGATATCGGCGACGTTAAGTTGAACAGGTTGGCCGCCGATATCCCGATCAGCGTTTTCGCCAAACCTCCTCCCCCAAAGAGGAAGAGGGAGGCGTCGGTGGAGGTCAGGGAGGAGTCAGAGGAGCGGGAAAGGCGGGAGCCCGAACACCCGGATTCCCAGGCCCACGACGAGGATGAGGGCGACCCGCCAGAGAGGTCTGAGCCCATGTCCCTCCTCGCAGCATATTACAAGTTGTGGAGCAAAGAGGAACAGGACCTCGTCGTGGTGACGGGGAACTGGCTATTCTGCAATGCTGACTGCAATGCTTACTAGGCCAGATGTGTTCGTGCGTGAATCCCTTTAGGAGTGCTTCCGCCTTCTACAAGAAGCGCCAACGTCTGGCAAAAGACAGGGACGCAACCGCGGGCGAAGGCCAGTCGGGGTGGAAAAGGTAGCAAGACAGAGAGGTAGCTAGTAAGGGGGTCAGGGTTGGGCCGGTATTACTGTATATAATATGTCACAATCGCATATATGTTTGCATGTACACGTTTGTATGTATGTATGTACGCACACATATCTTCATGTACCGTACGCATAAAATATGAATAATATATTAGTATATTGTCCGTCATTCATACCTTGTAATTCATTCTTACTACATAGTACAACGCAAATCTACTACGATATATGCACACATACGCATGCCTGTTTTCATATGCAGTACACATAAATGATAAAATGTTGATAACACATTCATTTGTTGCCTATTCATACCCTGTAAGACATTCTTACATCATAATATAGAATGCAATTACACAAAGCATTCAACAGTTCAGTTCAATACGTTATTACATTTTAAAACTAGATAAATATTTATATATGTGTCTGTGTTTGTGTGCATACGTATGTGTTGTAACGCCTCATATCAGTGTTGTGTGTCTTGTCCGTCTGGGGGACAACGAGTCAGCGTTCACGTCGCGTCCCCTGTAAGTACCGGGTTCACCCCGGGAAGCCGATGACTCGCTAGAATTTTTTTTTGTTGCCGCCGTTGTTTTGAAATTGTGTTTCTTGTTATAAACCCTTTCACATCATTATATATTTATATATATATATGTATATATTTACATTTATATATATATATATATATATACATATACATATATATATATATAATATATATATATATATCTACACATACATATATATTATATATATATATATACATATACAGAATGTACACCAAAATGATCGTGCCATTATTAAATAAAAAACAATACAAAAACAAAACCGATGAAAGGAAGAAGGTGATAGTTTGCTGGGAAAGAAAGTATAGGCTTTTATTGGCAATAGGCAATTATAGAATGTACACCAAAATACGCATGCCTTTATTAAGAAAAAAAAGCACGTGCTTGTACATTGGGAAAAAAAGTATATATATATATATATATATATATATATATTATAGTTGGCCCCCGGTTTATGAACACCCTGTTTTACGAACGTTTAGACTTACGAGCGTGGACCACAGAGATTTTTGTCCCCCACTTACGAGCAAACCTTTCGTCTTACGAACAATCCGACATGTCGGCCATTGTGTATGCAAATATATTTTCGCTTAGCTGTGTCATCAAAATCAGCAGTTGATGCTTGTGACAGTAACGTGAACGCTATTGCTCTTACAACGTCACAGTCACTGTCTCAGTCACGGTGTCAGTCACGGAGATGCCAATATGCTATTGGTCGATTAAGGTCACCCGGTCTCACTCACGGAGATGCTATTGGCCGGCATCACGTCAATCACAGAAAAGCCGATATGCTATTGGCCGAACGCCTTTATCTCGCTTGATGGCACAGCTTGTCGGGATGGAAGGAAGGAGAGAAAATGAATGAAACGGAAGGAAAGAATGTTGTGAAGACTTTGCAAACTATCTGTTAGACATGGTTTCTTAAATTGCAAGTGGTGGTAAAGGAAGAAATAAGAGGATGATGACAATAGAAACCAAGCAGGAGATAATAAAAAATACGAAGGAGGCGCATGCATAGTTAACCTTGCTCGTGAGTATGGACGGAACCGCTCGGCAATCTTCTAAGGGCAAGACTTTCCTTGCCGGGGTACGGACCTCGCTCGACAACAAAGTGGAGAGGCTTCTTCCATTATGGATTAAAGAGAAGGAAATCGCCGGTGATATGTTCTAGTTTGAGAAAAGTTCCCGATTAGGAAAATAAATAAATCAATTCTGCGGGTTGGTCTCTGCTCCCCTTCGCCTCCACCCAGCTCAAGTCACATCGCTCGAAAGGTAAATGTCATTTTTCCTTGTACAAGTGTACAAATTTTCAGTTTAATTTAACTGTAAAGTAGATAATACATATATTAAAAATGAGTAACAAAGTCGTGATATTTTTACCTAAGGTTTTTGCACGCGTTGCACGCATTCACTAATTAACATAGGTTTGGATTGCCCGTCATACGAGCAGGTCGAGTTACGAGCGTAGCCGCTGAACGGATTAAGTTCGTAACCCGGGGGCCCATCTATATATATATATATATATATATATATATATGTTGCCGATCGATCTCCTTTTTGTGTTTGTTGTAAACCAAACAAGCGATAGAGATGTAAAAAGAATGGAGGCAGTTCAGGATTCCCCTTGAACAAACAGAGCAATTCAAACAGCAAACTTTGTACAAAGTCAATCGATTTACTTCTGTGTTTGTTGTAAACTAAATACGCTATAGAAATGTAAAAAGAATGAAGGCAGTTCAGGATTCCTCTCGAATAAAGAGAGTAATTCAGCAGAGTGTTTTTGAAGATGTCGCGGTCGAGACATGTAAGAAAGAAGGGCAGCAGGTAGACTACAGCAGAAGAAAAGCGGCATAGGACTAACCTGGAATCGAACGCCGCGGAAGTGGGCGTTTCGGCGAGCCTGGCCTCTCTCCTCGCATGAAGGTGCTGGAGCTCAGGTGTCAGAGTCGAGGCCCGGAGGCCAGATTCGGCCCGCCACCTCACTTTTTGTGGCCCTTGTAATGCTGATTTGACTTCAGGTTTCTGACTAATATACAGAAATTGCAAATTGTGTTTAACCTTGAGAATATTTGTCGGAGGAAAAACAAACTATCTTATTCTACAAATCTCATTTGAGCAGTTTTTGCCGACTCCTGATATCAAATCTTGGTAAATGTGTGATCAACACACTTAAAATGTATTTGAATTCACAGTCATTCTGGCCCTCTGAGACAAACTATCACTATAATGCGGCCCAAAATAAAAACGTGTTTGGGTGTTGGGATTAGGCTTGGGGGGGCGTGGAACCTGTTGCGTCAAAAATAAAACCCACACTTGTACATATAAACACAGGCCCGCGGAGCACTCGCAAGGAGAGAGGGAAAATTCGGCGGGGTGGGGGGGGGTTGCGGTTAAGGTTAAGATTAGGCCTGGGGGGGCGCGGAACCTGTTGCGTCGAAAAAGAAATCCACACTTGCACACATAAACACAGGCCCGCTGAGCACTCCCGAGGAAAGGGAAAATTCGGCGGGGTGGGGGGTGGGGGGGTTGGGATTAGGATTAGGTTTAAGATTAGGCCTGGGGGGGCGCGGAACCTGTTGCGTCATAAAAATAAAAACACACTTGCACACATAATCACAGGCCCGCGGAGCACTCACAAGGGGAGAGAAAGTTGACAGGGTGGGGGTGGGAGGGGGGGTTAGGGTATAGGGTTAGGGTTAGGAAAAGGGGGCTGACCCCTTCCCCCCAGGGAATAGGGGAATCAGTTCCTTCTCCCCTGGTGGAAGGTTGGTTTATATGTTGGTCCATCCTTGAACCCGTGGCCCTCCCCGCACCAACGTCCCATTTCTTTGGGCGTGTCCATCCATATGCCATTATACTTATTTATATTACTTTATCCAATTAGTCAATAGGTGTTTATTATATATATAGATAGTATTTCACATATATTCTAGCTATTCCGTTTATTATGTAGCAATGAATCTATATACATATAGTTATTGTTTATGTTAAAAGGAGATGCCTTTGTTAGATAAATGATTGCACCTTTGATATCTATTATTTTTTATGTATAAGAAAAAAACAAATAAAATGTTTATAAAAAACTAAAATATTAAATTATAAAAAATTTAACAAATCAATAATTGACTCTTAACCCTAACCCTAACCATAACCCTAACTCAAAATCTTCAATGAAAAAATGTGTGCCCTGAACAACGTTTCAGCTCTAAACCGAACCTGAGAGGTTCGCGGCACACACAAAAAAACTTTCTTTTCTTTGTCTTTTTATTTGACCTACCACTTAGGCTCCTCAATGTCAACTAAACTTGGCTGAGCAAGCAGCTGCTTTTATAGGGACCTCTCCCGATGGCTCCGCCCCTCAATTCCATTAAATGCCTGCTGCGTTTGTAGGATAGAGTATACCTCTGACAAGATCAAATGAAATGAGTACACTATATTATGTGAATAATGTAATTTAAGTTTATATATATATATATATATATATATATATATATATATATATATATATATATATACATTTGTAAATGGAAGTATATGTCTGTGGATTTGTAAATAATATATAAGAAAATTTTACGTTATACTTATTTTTTCATTTATAATACTATTTAAGTCTTTAATTTTTATTTAATGGTTATTTTGTTAACGTTTCTATACCATTTGTTATACTTTGTGTCTTATATTTCCTTCTCATAATTAAGTAAAGGTTAAACTTTAATATTGATAGTTATGTTTTAAGCAAGACTGGGGTTATGTTTAAACTGAGTAATTGGTTAGGTCTTAGACTAATTCAAAATAATATTTCTTTTTTGGTTAACAATTTAGGGTTAGAAGTTGGTAATAGGTTAGGGTTAGAAATTGGTAATAGGTTAGGGTTAGGGTTAGAAGTTGGGAATGGATTAGGGTTAGGGTTAGATATTGGGAATAGATAAGGGTTAGAATTAGAAATCGGGAAAAGGATAAGGTTAGAAATTGGCAATAAATTAGGGTTAGAGATTGAATAGTGTAGGGTTAGGGTTAGACATTGGGAATAGATTAGGGATACAAATTGGGAATAGATTATGGTTAGGGTTAAAAATTGGTAAAAAGGTTAGGGTTGAGATTAGATATTAGGAATAGTAAAGGGTTGAGGTTAGAGATTTGGAACAGTGTTAAGGTTAGAAGTTTGGAACAGATCATGGCTGGGGTTAGAAATTGGGAACAGACTATGTTTAAATATAGAAATTGGGAATAGATTAGGGTCAGGGTTAGAAATTAGGAATAGATAAGGGTTGGGATTAGAATTTGGGAATAGTTAAGGTTAGAAATTATGAATAGATTGGTGTTTAGGCAATAGTTTGGTTAGATTTTAAGTAGATATGTGGGCCTCCACTACGGTGAAGTTTAAGGCAGAATTTTGATATATAATTTCAATTAAGAGATAATGTTTTAATGATTTTTATGGTACTTCAGTTAGGGTACCGTTATCGGTTTCCTGAGTTCAGGCCATTTGGGACGTTCATACCCAACAACCAGATCCACTTACGTTCCATTGCCTTTCTTTTTAAGTCTGTCCAATTTGTGTTTCTTTGTAATCCTGACATCCGTATGGATTCCACACCATGGAGTAAAAAAATGACGGACTATTGGTCTATTTCTTTTATGTTTTTTATGTTGTACCTGTGTTGCATCGAGCGTTGCATCTGGGAATTCTTTGTTTCGCCTACATATTTTACACCAAATTTTCTGCAAAATATGAGGTAAATACAATTAATAGATCTTGGGTTGAAACCCTGTTCTATTTTGTGAATTGTTGAATCATAAACCCTACAGACAAATTTGAGGCTAGTAAGATATTTGCTTAGTTTTGGAAATTTCTGAGCCTGTAAGGATGGCAATCTTGCCCTCACAAGTAAATATTTCAAGTTTTTGTTCCGTCTAAAGGCTGAAATTACTGATATTTGAGGCATCCATGTAACTGAACCAAGAACACTTTGGAAATTTTGTTTCAGTTTTCTCTGCAATAAATTTCCCATCAACGAATATGTAGTTATAAGTGGGATCATCCTTGACATTCTTCCATTGCCCTTCTCTTGGAATATTTTTAAACAGCGTCGTAAAAATGATCTTGAATATCCTCGGTTCCGGAGAGCTTTGAACAGTATTTTGACTGCTGTGAGAAAGTCATCTTGCTTTGTACAGATCTTATAGAAGCGTAGGATTTGTGATTTGACTATTCCTCTTAATGTATGAGGCGGATGAAAACTTAACTAATGTACTAATGCATGAGTATCAGTATTTTTGAAATACACTTGTATGCCCAATTTTAGGTCTTGAGTATAAATATTTCCCTTATATATCTTATCTTAAAAGTTGATACTTTGGTGATTAATTTCTGATTTTAAATGAATTGAAGGATCATGTGAATTTAAAATATCTATGAATTCTCTTAAATTGTTGTTCTGTTCATGTCAAAATACCAAATATATCATCAAGGTATCTCAAATAGCATGCCGGTTTCAATACGCATTTTTCCAAAACTTCTTCCCAATTGGCCATAAATATGTTAGCGTAAGCAGGGGCAAATTTCTTGCCCATTGCTGTCCCCTTAATTGGTAAGAAATAATTACCATTAAAACCAAAATCATTTCGGGTCAAATTTGAATCTAATAGATCAAGTAGCTCACCATCTGGACGATTGGGGTCCAGAAACTTTTGAAATATCTTTTTAACACATTCGATCCCTGCTGGAACAGGAATATTTGTGTACAAAGAATCTACATCCATTGAGAAGAAAAAATATTCAGCTGAGATTCTGAGAGATTTCACTATCTTAATAAAATGATAGTGATATGTATGATGGGTGTTTGATTGATAGTGGTGTTAGAAAATAATCCAAATACTCTGCTGTTGCGTAGGTATCGCTTCCACGATCCAATACAATTGGTCTTCCCGGGGGAAGTTCAAAAGGGATTGTCCACTTCTTTGGATCCTTATGTATCTTTGGCAAGATGTAAAAACAACGTTCCCTTGGTTCCCTGCCCCCTGTCAAATATTGTTTTTGTTTGGCATTTATAAACTACTGGTCTTTTAATCTGTTCAGAATTTCTGCCACTTTAGGAATTGTTTCCCTAAATATAGGTTTTGTAAGTATTTTATAATAATTTTCATCATTTAACTGCTTTTCAGCCTCCATTATATATACCTCCCTACTTAATATGACTATTGAAGATCCCTTGTCTGCTGGATTGATGACCACCTGCTTAGCTTTCATCAAATATCGCAGAGCTTTCACCTCCTCTTGCTCTAAGTTAGGTTTTTCAGGCAATGGAATTGAATATTTTTTAAAAGGTTTTTTGTCCTGCTCTAACAATTGTCGCATTTCTTTTGGTATTTTGTCCGTTGGGGGAGTCCAAGTTGAAGGTCCCACACATGGACATGGTCTATTCCTTCCAGCATCTTTGAAATGTGCCACCAGTTTGTTTTCGATGGTACGCTTGCAGATCTAGTTGAAATTGCGGTTTTTGGTTCTTCCCTGTACTTAAGGATGGTATAAAAGACAACCCCTTACGCAGCACATTCAGTTGTGGTGTAGTCAGGGAGAATCCCTTAGCCAACACCACCACCTCTTGAGCAATTAAGGAGTGTGACCCCTCAACCCCTCTCGTACCCCGACTTAAAGGGTGGTCCAGTTTAAAAATTCAACCCAGTGAGCTAGCATCGCCTCTGCAGTCTCTTTCGTCCAATGCACATCATCCACCACCTGAAACCGGTCTTTTGGTAAAACGGGTATGAAGCCCATGTTCCTCTCGATGTAGTCATTCATGTCCTTAAGATTCTCTCGTTCTTCCAGAGGAAGTCCCTCTGAAAAATTAACAAGAGGGAGCCAAATTTCAGCATAAGGGAATTTCTTCTTTGCCGTTCGGACTGCTGCTTGAAGGTTCTTGGCCGTGGTTTCCTTAAATTTATTGGGTCTGCTGTTAATTCCAAAAGCTAACACCCCCTTTTCCACCACTAGATTTTCCGGTGGTTCTGTTTTCTCCAGCAGTCTGTCCCCATGCCGGAAATGACTTCCGGGGAAGGATTCAATTTGTAGATATCTGTTGACAAATGATGGAATCTGGCTAAATTGGAGTTCCCAATTATCAGCCATTTTTTCTGAACTTTCAAGTCCCAATCTGTGAGTTTTCCCTGTGTGCTTGAGTGGTAATTTACTCTGCACTCTTGTGAGTCCTCCATCCTGCTGTTGTCTCATGAACCCAAGGAAAAATTAGGTACCATCTCCCGTGAGACATGAGCAGTAACCTCCTGTTCTAGGTTCTGCTCAAAGGATATAAGTTCCTTCACCTCCTCTTGTGGGTGTGATGTTTCTGTCACCTCCAAGATTCGGCCCAGCTGCTGAACTGTTGGTAGCCGAAGATCAGTGTCCAATTCAATATCCCCTGGTTCCACCAATTGGTATTTCCTCAGCAGTTCATCAGTATCATTCTTCCATTCCAATCCCCGGTCAATTCCCGAGGATCCTAGCTCCCTTATGTAGTTCTCCAGTGGTGGGATTTGCTCCTTCACCAATCTCTCTCTTGGTTTTCGCTTTTCCCTTCCTTCCTTTAGAGTCTCCCTATGAACCTCCTCTCTTTTTTGGAAGATCACCTCTTGGACTGGGGTGTCTGGTCTGGGTCCTGGTCGTGCTTCAGCAATCGGAGCAGAGTAGCGTGGGTTATGACCCCTCCTACCCCACTGTCCATCGACCAACGCCTCCACCTCCTCTATTACCTGTTGGTTGATGCGGGGCAGCTTCTTCTTGGCCCATCTAACCGCCACTTCAAAAGCTGTTCCCCACACGAGTGAGTAAGTCCATCAATTCCTCCAGGAGATCTCTCAGAAAATCTTGGTAATGTTCCTCCAGTATTAGGCAAGTAGTGTATCCCCAATGCCTAGCATTTCCATCAATTAAATCCCAAGAGCGCTGGGTAGGAAATGCTGGTTTGATTATGGTCGCCAACATCTCCACCAAATTTCCAATCATTTTCGGTTGTGGATTACTGTTAACTGGGTCCACATTTTGCAGGTGGTGAACCACCTTGAGAATTGAGAACAATTTGCGTACCAGCTTTTCAAATTCTGGTTCTGCTGCTTGTCGCAAAATGTTTGATCCCCCTCTGGCTGGGGAAGGCCTGCGTTGGACGGTTGTTTTTCCCAGGTTGCCACGCGCTGCATCCGCATATGTGCGATGTTGGGGACCTGTGGGCGGAGGCACTGGCCGGTTAGGAAAAGGGGGCTGAGCCCTTCCCACCAGGGAATAGGGGAACCAGTCCCCTCTCCCCTGGTGGAAGGTTGGTGCACGGTCCATCCTTGAACCCGTGGCCCTCCCCGCACCACCGTCCCAATTTCTTTGGCCGTGTCCTATGGACCACTGTCCATTAATTTTCCATTTTATTTATTTATATTAATCTGTCCAATTAGTCAATGGGTTTTATTATATATGTAGAATATATTATGAATTATATGAATTT